>NC_080712.1:7505145-7625145 GCF_019097595.1 Hemibagrus wyckioides
TTTACTTGGACTCCAAATTCCCCAGATCTCAATAAATCGAGAATCTGTAGGATGTGCTGGGCAAACAAGTCCGATCCATGGAGGCCCCATCTCACAACTTACAGGACTTAAAGGATCTGCTGCTAACAACTTGGTGCCAGAACCACAGCACACCTTCAGAGATCTAGTGGATCCATGCCTGGGTGGGTCAGGGCTGTTCTGGCAGCAAAAATGGGCCCAACACAATATTAGGCAGGTGGTCATAATGTTAGGCCAGATCGATGTATACACACACACACACAAAACAGACCAAAAAAGAAATACAGACAGAAACAAAGAGAATGGGGAGAAATACTGAAAGAAAGAAAGAAAGAAAGAAATACTGAAAGAAAGAAAGAAAGAAAGAAAGAAAGAAAGAAAGAAAGAAAGAAAGAAAGAAAGAAAGAAAGAAAGAAAGAAAGAAAGAAAGAAAGAAAGAAAGAAAGAAAGAAAGAAAGAAAGAAATACTGAAAGAAAGAAAGAAAGAAAGAAATACTGAAAGAAAGAAAGAAAGAAAGAAAGAAATACTGAAAGAAAGAAAGAAAGAAAGAAAGAAAGAAAGAAAGAAAGAAAGAAAGAAAGAAAGAAAGAAAGAAAGAGAGAGAGAAAGAGAGAAAGAGAGAAAGAGAGAAAGAAAGGGTAGTATACAGGCTACACCTGGTGCAGTGAGTTTTGTGCATGAATACTTGATGCTCGTGTGTCTTTATTTGAAAGCGATGCTTAATAATTAATTAAGAGGAGAATCCATTTCAAAAGGACTGCTCATCATTTCAGACACAACACAACTTACTGAAATGGAGAGGGGCAGGGTCGAGAGTGAGCGCAAGCGCGAGAGAGAGAGACAAGGGTTGAGAGGAAAAACAGCATTAATGTAAACAAAAAGGAATTGAAAGTGATACGGAGAAGTAAGAAGGAAGGAATAAGTAGATGTTTGTCTCGGCAGTTGGTTAAGCTGATCAACTCGCGCACAGACGTCACTGTGTTTGTTTGCCTTCTTAGTTCGTGCTGAGGATTAAGACATCCATGAATCCATTTCCAACAGATTTAATTAAATCGAAGAAAAGTAAATAAACACATTAATGAAGAAGAATGAAAGTCATTCCGTGTATGTGTGCGTGGGGAACAAAAAAGCAGCAGCTGCACACGCTCCAGAACGTGAGTAATGGCAGTGCGAGTATTGGAGGATGTGAGCGGTTAAGAGCAGCCGGTAGCTCGCTGAGACGCATTAAGGGGAAAGAGGAATTCTCTATTAAAGGCGACTACAGCTGCAGCCTGGTGAAGGTTTACACACATTTTCATACACACATTTTCCTCCTTCCTCTCTCTCCATGACCAGCTCCTCTTTCCCTGGTGCATCGTGGGAAAGTTGAACAGCACAGCTATATGTCAAGGTCCCTCATGGCACATGAGCGTAACCCACAAATTTTATTTTTTTTTGCTTTAAAATACATCCAAGATACCCAAGAGAACTGGCTCGGCCACTGGGGCTATGACATATGACTTATATGTGGGAAGTGAAGAACTAGCTAAATTGATCACGGCCTCATGTCAGTGACACTCCTGCTCCGTTTACTCTCTTCAGACTTTCTTTTTAAATCTCCTCTTTCTTTATGTGTTTATGTTAGTGATTAACAGTATCATAAACTCATTAGCTGGACCACTGGGCAAGTGAAAAATAAACAGATAAATAAAACCAAACATACTGCTCATCAATCCTAAAAGGCTAGGCTGGAAAAAGTGACCGCTAACACAATATAAAAACATTACAAGCTAGTTAGCAACATCAATGCATTACTACACACTAAGAGAAACAGACAGGTTCATGGTCCTCATCCACATCGAACAAACTTTCTAATATTTCCTTCAATACATTTGCAAACATTCTGGCTACGAGGTCCAGCTTTAAGTTCTCCCGATCTGCTGAAGCTGACCGCTCCTTAGGAGGAGAATTATATGTTGTGTATGTTAATGCTGTTTCAACTTAAAGTGTAATTTTCAACCTCCAACTAGTAAATGCTAAGAAAATGAAACTGGTAGGATTTTGTCAGCTTCAAGAGCCTTCCCTTCTTCACCTTCGAGCAGAGTGTGCCTCGATCAACATCTGTAACACAGCAGATTCACATTAATTTTAAACAGAGCTATGTATTTAAAGGAAAACATCTGTAAACCTACTTCTCCACCTGGCAACTGTGAATGAACCACTAATCGTCTAGACACACAATCCGATCGTCCCAAAAGTTCCAGCTACAGAATTTCCCATATGTGGCTAAAAATTGACAGACATGAGGACGGTCCCAAAAGACATTTCCCCATCTTATGGATTATCTTGATGGACAGAAAGAGTTTAAATAAGAAGAGGGATGACAAATGGCAGGTTTAAAAAATGATCACACCTTAACTAGAGAAATTTACTCAAGCACAACTTAGAATCCGGTCTAATCTTACATGCCCAGGTATCAAGGGCCAGTAACTGGAAGCTAAATAAAAGTGGAAATCGACACTGCGCTGAAGTCTCAGAGAGTCTGATCGCTTCTGACCACACACACAAACCTACATGTCAGCTCGTCAGGTTTCACTGCCACTCCCTTGCGCTTAGAGATCTGCATGCACTTCGGGGATGGAGGTAATGAAAAAGAGGAAGTTTTGAACACAGAAAGATGAGCACCAGATGGAAAAAATGAATGAAATGAAGGGTGGCAGGGTGGGGCAGGGGGGTTAGTGTGAATAGTTTAGTATTACTATTATCTTTAACCTCCATTAAGACTCACAACTCTAGATTTAAAGCATGTCGTGCTTTGAGTGTTAAAAATTTCTACTTTTTCGAAAATGTAAAAGTAAAGCGAGCGGCCTTCGACACTCCTCTATCACCGATAGAAAGCAACAAGAGTTGCCATGGCTGCGTGCTGTGTGTGTGTAAAAATGTCCATATTGTAGCGGTAAGCATGCACTTTGAGCCCTGTGCTGAACACTGAGCACTTCCATTGCACAGCACACAGAAAGTCAGCTGAACAGCCGCGCTCTTGATTCGCCGCCAAACAGCCGGGAACACAGCAGACTTTTGACCCTCGCTGCTCAAAGCTCAGCTCTGCACTGCACTGCACTGCTCGGCTCGGCACAGCTTGAAGCAGTAGGGCTGGGAATTTGGGCTCCGTGCCCACACTAAAACATTCTCATGTCAGGCCTGCATATTATATTTCTGTCTAGAGAAGGAAGCTATCGGTTTGGAGGAAAGAAAAATAAGTTAGTCGGTTTTTGGGGAAACGTTCATATGTTATAGTTACAATTTATTACAAAACCGCAAGCGGCCTGATAAAGGAGTTCACGATCGTCCCTTTGCACCTAATTTCTCAAAAATCGTCATAAATTCAGATCAAATGAAAATGTCTTTGCCAAGCTTCTAGAGCTTCAAACATAACTGGCGTAAAATCGAATGAATTAAAACAATCACCTTTTTAAGCTAATCATCTGTACTCTGTGTGCAGTTAGCATTTAAGATCCTTGTGTTAAAGTATTAGTTGTGCAGATCTGTACATACATGCTCGAATCCCACAACACATACATACTGCTCCAACTACAGAAAAGCAGCGCTGTTAAGATGCTCTTCATGTCTGACTCATCCAAAGACCTTTACTGTTACAGCTTAATGGTTGTTATTTTAAACCTATAATATATAACTCTGTACTCTAAATGTTACCGACAGCACCTGAGGACTGCCCTTTGACGTGCTACTACAAGTCAATCTCTAGTAACTAGGTTTTCGGTTGTTCTTTCACTAGAGATGAAATCATTGCGATATGCAAGTAATAATTGATACCCAGGTGCTGGGATGTTGCCGGATGTGAAGTTGCTGATTTATTTATTTTTCTTTCATTAAGAGCATGCTCTAAAACCTTTCTATTCCTCTTATTTGTGATTACGTCTGACATAATGGAACGTCTCTGAAGACTATCTCTGACAGTTCCAAAGCACTGACACCGGAGATTGCTTCCAAAAGCATTACATAAACGTCTCCTCTTAGGAAACTTCACCGTATTAAAAACGACAGGCGAATTTGTTGATGTGGAGCAGCCTGAATACAAGTCCCAGTATCAGCTGTTGCCATAGAAACAATAACGAATAGCACAATCGTCCTCATATAAACCTGTGATTTTTAATGATGTAATAGGAAAATTGATCAACAGCCACTGACCAATCAGAATAGACAGCACTGAAAGGGTGAAAAGGCAAAGAGGAAGGGAAAACTTCCAGAGCAGCAATGCCTGCTGGCATGGGTCATGCAAACTGGTCCAGACAAACAGCAATAAACAATAAACAACAACAAGCGCCACATCTGATGAAATGTCTGCTCAAGGCTGGAGCTCATGTAAACAATAGGAGTATAGATAGTGCTGTTGTAAACACATTCAGAGCAGTTAATGTAGCCTGATACTTGTATATCTCGGGATATTCGAAGACTTTACATGCAGGTCTGTGCTGAAAAGTAGAGCAAAAAATCTACTTAAAAGTAGCTTAAAATATATTGAAACGAATTTCATCTGCTTCCATTCAGTTTGTAATGTTATACCGCAACAACTAAAAATGAATTCCTGCAAGATCTCCGGGAGAGAGTGATCATTTGTAGGGATAATAGTGATCTAGTGATCAGTATCGAGCTTACATAAGTCATATTTCCAAAAACTGACCTAGTCCTAGTGTTTGTAATGAAAGTAAATAGAAAACAAGTCTGCACATAAATGCCGTGTTGCAATAATCCAGATTCAGCAACTTGTGATCCTCTCAAAATAAGCACATTTTATCATGACGACATAGACAGACAGACAGACAGACAGACAGATAAATAGACAGATAGATAGATAAATAGACAGACAGACAGACAGACAGACAGACAGACAGACAGATAGATAGATAGATAGGTCATCTAAACACTGCTTTATTGCAGAGATCAGTGCAGTTTAGAGACAACAGATCAGAAGATCAAGCACTGAATGCACAGAGGAGATGAAAGAAATCCGGTAAGAAATCTTGAGCTTGTCGATCAGCAGGGTATTTGGTTATCGCTTAATAGCAAAGGGAGTGAGGATTGATTTCATTACAGGTTAAAGAAGGTGTATTAGGTCTGGGGGAGAGGAGAAAGGAAGAGATGATTACATCAGATGAACCAAGTTGTTTACAACTTGATGATACGTATGCTGCATGATTCTCCGAGGAAGGAGATCAGCCACAGTTTAGGAACTTTTGGTTAACCAAAAAAAAAAAAAAAAAGGTTTTTTCGCAATTTTTCAAAAGCCAGCGCTGACATGGGATATTTTCTCCACTCATTTCTGCTTATGTCGCAGTAAAGAATCACATTTGGGAGTTTTGTTGTGGTTGGGAAGACAATGTGCCATTTCAACACCTGGCTTGAAGATCTGAGCACTCTGGAGATAAAAAGCACTTAAAAAAAAAAAAAAATCACTTTTGGCCCAAATGCAGATGTTTTTTGCTGATTTATCCGAATTCTGCCTGCATAAAAGATGAGTTTTGTTGCAGCTTTGGATGAATAAAAGAAGAAACTGTGCTGGTTTGAGGATTTGAGCTCAGCACTCTTGGATACATGGAATAAGCCTGAACTAAATAAGCATTTTCTTTTTAATTAATAAATAAATAAATAAATAAATAAAGTAGTTTCTACTGATTCATACGCATTCCTACTTGCATACGATAGTCAGCTCTGTTGACGCTGAGGATGAATAAGAGAAGAAAATGTGCTGGATCAACATCAGGTTAAAGGATTTGAGCTCAGCACTCTTGGAGACATGGGATAAGCCTGAGCTATTATTTCAAAAATAAAAAATAAAAAAAAACAAGCCTCAATGTCATTTCCGCTGATTCCTACACGCATAAGACAGTCCTAATAGTCAGTTTTGTTGACGGTGAGGATGAATAAGTGAACAAAATGTGCTGGTTCAACATCAGGTTAAAGGATTTGAGCTCAGCACTTTGGGGATAAAGCACTTTCGGACTCTAAATAGCTTTCGAAACATTTTTTTGGGGTAGTCTATGCCACATGAGGTGGTGCAGGAATGAAGAGCACAAATAAAGCTTTCCCACCACCACTAAAGAATGCAAGTGTCACTCTAATTATGTGTTTGAGGGAGGAAAGGGGGGGGGCAGATTTCTCCTAAAATAGCAGAGCACTAGTAAACAAGACAGCAAAGACACCCTAGCCAAGGGGGGGGGATGTCACAAGCACAATGACCAGAAATTTGTACTAAGTGATGTCATTTAGTATTATTACTGTTGTTGTTGCTATTAGAAAGCAGACATTTGCGTGTGTGCGCGCGCGCGCGTGTGCATGCGCGTGCGGCTGTGTACTGAAAACCAAGCGTATTTGAATAGAACCGTGATTTTTTTTCCCCCCTCGTCTACTTACATAACGGCGCAACTTTTTTTCCGGCGGAGACTTTCTGAGCCAGCCCGAGCATACCACATCCCCTCCACTCATTTTTTTGCCCTCGCTGCTTTTCCTGTAGTCCTTTGATCTGTAGGGAATAGACACAAAATAGATCAACTTGTGAGGGACGCGGCGAGGAGAATTACAGTGTAACACGCGGAGTTGTAACACAAACGCAGGCTCCAGGCTCGTGCACTCCACCAAACTCCTGCTTGCCTATTCCATTTAAATCCCCCCCTTTATTTATTCTTTTATGCGGGGGGGAAAAAGGCTCAATCAAAATGCATCCAGAAATACATAATATCCGTGTATAAGTGAAGACCCTTTGAAGTTTACACACATGAAAAGTGAGAATAATCCGGTGCTTTTTCTCCCCAGAGTCGTCGTCTCCACAGGCTTGACACTCTCTCACTCTCTCTCTCTCTCTCTCTCCAAGTTCCTCGACGAGAAAAAAAAAACGCGCTCGTTTTCTTTATTTCAACTAAAGCCAAAGATCTCCAAGGCGTTTTCCTTCAGTTTTCCCGCACATGCTTGTTTTCGGGAGCTTTCCGAGCTCCACGGAGCTCTTTTCCAACTAATTGTCCCAGTTTCGTCGACCTTCCCTCCAGTTTCGCTCGGTGATTGACGCGTAGAGACGTCGATACTTTTTTCCCCTCAAAACTCAACCTCCCTCCTTCTGCCTGTGGAGGAGGACAGGGAGACGCCGAGCAAGAAAAAAAAAGAGAAAAGAAACAGACCCAGGAGCGGTGGATTGTGGGAAATGGAGTCGACAGGTGCCGCCCCTTTCACATATTTATTTTTCATCTCTGTTTATTCTTTCTATCTGAATGAACAATTCCTGGACAACTTTAGCCAATAAAACAGGGTGTATTTATTTATATAGCGATATTCAAGCAAGGCATTGTGCGTTTTTGAACTTATTGACTGCCATTCTCAGGACTTAAGACTACAAGTCCCGGAATGCACTTCGGTGGGCATCCCGTGCATTGAATCGGATTAAAATACCGAGGAGACTCACCAATTATATTTTACTAGCCTAGTGAAGACATCAAAGAGACATCAAAGAGAGCTAATACAGAAAAACACTTACAGTCAGTGGCATATATATATATATATATATATATATATATATTCCAAGAATATAAATATATTACTAATACTACTAGTACTACGTAATAATAATAATAATAATAATAATAATGATAATAATGATAACAAGATGATGACGAAGAAGAAAAACAATATTCTTGGAGCACAGTGTGGTGGGAGAATTGACTCCAGATGGTACAGCAGTCCATCACAGGTCATCATGTCCACACTCATTCGTCTAATGTAGTCAGTCAGCCACCCATATGTTTATGGACATCGGGAGGAAACCGGAGAACCCTGAGGAATCCCTACACGCAGTAACCTGAGCTCAGGATCAAACCCAGGACCCACTACACCATTATGCCACCGTGATGATGATGATGATGATGATGATGATGGTTCGTAGTAGTACTCATAGTAGTAGTATTTGTTTGTTTGTTTGCTTGTTTTAAGAATAAAATACCCAATTAAAACAAACCACAGACAATTAGCATCCATTTAAATGCATCCAATTAGATGTCCCAAAATTAAAGGCTATAAAAAAAAACGCTATAAATCTACAAATTCAATGTCCCAAATTGTTGGTGCAAAAAAAAAAAAAAAAAACATTTTGTTGTTGTTGTTGTTTTTAAATGACATTATGTACAGGCTATTTATAGAAGAACCTTTTAAAATCCAAAACACAAAAGAGAATCTGACTTCTGTGTGAACTATTTAAAGAGTCTACTCTGACCCTGTGCCTATTCCTAGTTACACAATACAAGGCTTATTATTTTCATCCAGTTGTGATGATCTGACTTTAGGATGACAAGATAATGAGCTAATCTTCTAATAAATCTCACAGTGTCTGTTATGCACCGTGAGCATCTTCACTCCCTTCCAGTTTAGATTGAAACGATGCAGGTCGATCTTGATCCACGTAGCACCGATATATTATTTTAGATTTTGAAAGCCATGTGGTTGTAGGTAATGATATAATCATGTTAAACATATTGTGCAGCTCTGATACTTTTGCTGTTAGCACACAATGACTATTGTGTTGGTTTCTATAGAGAAGCCAGAAGCAGCCGTTGAATGTGCCTGAGCCAGTGATGCATGCAGGGATTTGTGTCCGGGTGAAACAGGAATGTGTGGAATGCTGTTGTACTGGAAAACGCCTTTTCCAATCAAGCCTGCTAACAAAGTCGTCTAACTGCTTACTCAGGACTTTTTGAACCCCAGTCCGCTCCAAACAGCCTCGGGACGATGTCTTTGCATGTGTGATTCGCTCAGTGACTACATACACCAGTCATCTGTTTGGCATGGTTTATAGTGTTTATTATAATGTTTCATTATTGTATTCTTCTTTTATTAGGAGAGCTTGTTATTGTGGTTGTTACTTACTAAAACAATTAAGCAAACAAGCAACACACATTTCATTTCAAAATGTGTAAAAGATTGCGCATACGGTGGACTAGAATTGGAGTGAAGCAAAATTTTAGTTTTATCCTTTCACTCTATGAATAAATAAATAAATAAATAAATAAATAAAGCATTTAATAATGATGATGATTATTATTATTATTAATATTATTATTATTATTTTTATTATCATTATTACTATTGTTGTTTCGCTTAGTTTTTATGTTTTTTAATTTTTTAAATTTTATTATAGTTTATTATAATAGTAGTATAATCATAATAATAGTTTAGTAATATTATTGTTTACTTTCATTAGTAGTAATGTTTTTTGAATGTCCCCAAGGATGAAGATTTTCAATGTGCAGTGAAGACATTCAAGCAAGTCATTTTAAGAATTTGAGTTTTGCCAATGATAAACTCCTGTAAGAGAGGTGCACCAAAACCACTGAGGCATAAAGGCATGTGTGAACGTGTAGAAGGAAACAGAGCGACCTGCTGCTATGCTGCTGCCCACTCAGAGTGCTGAAGCATTAGCTGTATATTATGCATGCGATTTTGAGGTCATTAGTCTCGAAGAGTTACAGAAGACCAAGATATTAGAAACCATGCTCATATTTTATGCATAACAAACTCCTGAGTGCTCTGCATGACTTTTTTCCCCGTATTAGAAATAAAGAATGAGATTTCTCGTCACCTCCTACTTTTGTTCTGAGACGATGAGAATGTCGTAGGTTAGTGGGAGTGAGCCCAAGTGTCAATGTGTCCTTGTGAAATGACTGAGAGAGAGAGAGGGAGAGAGAGAGAGAGAGAACTGGTGCTGGGCTTTTGAATAATTGAGAACCATTGATTTTACCAAATGGTCTTGGAGGCAGTACGAGTGGCACTATTCCACAGCACACACAGTGTTATAAAGCTAATGGGTTAAGGGGAGATTTAAGAGCTTGAACGCAGCCCTCTTTTCTCTTTAAAAACCACAAAGCTGATCATACACAGAAACATCTCCATCCAGCTCATCTTCTATTTAGAGAGAAGGAGAGAAGATTTTAGGGTAAACTAGTGGCACTGAACAGCTGAACAGATAGAGAGAGAGAGAGAGAGAGAGAGAGAGAGATGCAGGGTGTTGGGTTCGTCTCAGGATACAGGACCAACGGCTCAATCAGTGCGCTGCCAGATCTTGATGGATTGTTGGTCTCGCGGTGACTGTGAAAGGGCTCCTAATTCAGCCATAAAAGCTGGGATAACCCTGATAACATTTGTCTCTGATAATCTGTTTTGCGCCATGTCTAATGCTCTCTAATGCATTAATGAGCCGTCTTTGGTCTCTAATAGCAGCCATTTGCCAAAAAGGACAATTGTTAAACATCTTCAAAGAGGGCCAGGCAAAAGCATTAGCTAAATGAACAGAGGGGGAAAATGTTGCGTTTTCCTTTTATTCGCTTTATTCTGCAGCTATAACAACAACAAAAAAAACACTCTTATGCAATCTTGCATTTGTGTTCTGGTACTGGATGATCTGAAAATGGTACAATTCCATAGTATTGATTTAAAAACTGTAAATATTACCAAAACAGGTATTATGGGAGCATTCTATCTGCATATTAATGACAACATAGGCAAAATTATTTTCAATTTGCATGTTAAGTCAAATTGAAAACGCAGTGAGCTGAAAATGAAGACCAAAGGAATAGCAGGACCTTTCACATTCTAACATTATATTAGTCCTAAATGAATGTGTAGGTGATCTGGACCCTGGATCCTGCTCTCTATAAGATGCTCCACATCATTAATGTGGCAGTTCGATTTCTCATGCAGCTCACAGTAAAAGGATTCATTCCCTCTTTAGGCTTTTTCTCTGATTACTGCATAATTATACACATTAACTATACACACAGTGAATTATAATGTAAATACTGCAGATTTCTGATGTGTTAGAGATGAATCACGTCGTCTGTAAATACACGCTTCGTTTTGATACCTCTTATTTTGTCACACAGACATTACTGCACAGTGAAATTCTTTCTTTTCATATCCCGTCCTTGGAGGTTGGGGTCAGAGTGCAGGGTCAGCCATGATGCAGTGCCCCTGGAGCAGGGTGGGTTAGGGGCCTTGCTCAAGGGCCCAGCGGTGGAAAATTGGCAGTGCTGGGGCTTGAACCACGAGCTTCTGGTCAACGACCAAGAGCCTTAACCACTTGAGCTACCACCGCCCCATGAAGTGTATCTTCATAGCTGTTACATACATACATAAGTCCTGTATAAACTTTGAGCTGCAACACGCTATCTCAACTAAATCAAATGGATTCATTCTTGGAATTATTTTACAGTACTTACCTACTTACACTGTATTGCATAAGTATTCACCCTCTTGAACTTCTCCACGGTGTGTAGTGTTACAACTTGGAACTGAAATGGTATTAACTGGGATTATGTGTCATGAAACTACTAAAAACTGCCCATTAACACCAAAATGGACTGAAATATAGACTCTGAAAATGCTAAAATAAAAGCTGCTGAAATTCCTAGATTAATTCTGGTAGCATCATACGTCATGTGACCTTAGTATGAATACTCTTGTTCCTTGAAGAATCCAGAGATTGTTTGAGAACGTGCCTAAATAAACAGAAGCATGAAAACGAAGGAGCGATCAAAACGAATCCAGAACAAAGGTTTGGAAAAGAATCAATCAGGGGTTTGGTATTTTTATTATTTAAAAAAAAACCCAAAAAAAAACAACAACAACAAAGAAAAAGAAATATCCCCAAACCTTGCTCAACATCCTGCTGAGGATCTGGTATTTAAAAATAGAAAGAATACGACACACTCTTCCTACGAGTCAAAGAAATAAAAATCAAATCCAGGTTTTAATGAGAAAAATGTGTAGAGAAATTCAAGAGGGGTGAATACTTAATGCAAGCTTAACAAGTAATATCTATTTCTTGAAAAGAGGAAGACACATTACACAAGATGTCCTGCTGTGATCCATTTGTAAATCAGTGTAAACACACTCAGTAGTTACATTATAATTGCATGTTAGGTTTATGTATAACTAAACAGATATAGAGCAGGAGTCTTTTTTTTTTTTTTATCTTTAGTAATAAGTACATCCTGCTCGAGCTTTCCACAGAATAACTGCACTCTGGGTGAAGTCTGTAACATTTACACAACTGTGATCATTTTTATATTTATATTCTTACCATGCAGATAATTAGACTCAGGTAATTTCTTCCTTTCAGACTGTGTACAAAGCTCTAAAAATTCCAACCTGCTCCGTTAACTCCATAGAGGTCGTATAAAACACCACCGTGATTTTCAGTTAGTAAACAATCACCCTTTATCTCCTTAATAAATGACTGATACGGATTCAAAGCAGCGCTATACACATTATGTACATTCCAAATACACCGATCAGGGATAACATTATGAGCAGTGAGAGGTGAAGTGAATAACACTGATTATCTCCTCATCATGGCACCTGTTAGTGGGTGGGATATATTAGCAAGTCAACATTTTCTCCTCAAAGCTGAAAAATGAGAAGTATAAAGACTTTGACAAGGGCCAAATTGTGATGGCTAGACCACTGGATCAGAGCATCTCCAAAACTGCATCTCTTGTGGGGTGTTCCCAGTCTGCAGTGGTCAGTATCTATCAAAAGTGGTCCAAGGAAGGAACAGTGATGAACCGGTGACAGGGTCATGGACGGCCAAGGCTCACTGATGCATGTTAGAAGCAAAGACTGGCCCGTGTGATCCGATCCAACAGACGAGCTACTGTTGCTCAAACTGCTGAAGAATTTAACGCTGGTTCTGATAGAAAGGTGTCAGAATACACAGTGCAGGACGGGTCAGTGCTGTTTTGGCAGCAAAAGGGGGACCAACACAATATCAGCCAGGTGGTCATAATGTTATGCCTGGTCAGTGTATTTGTACATTAAATAAATCAGCCTTTGCTCATCAATGAATCTTTACTGTTAGAGGGGGGAAAAACACCAAATATTAACACTATATATAGCTACACAAGGCTTGTTTTTTTTATATATATATATATATAATCCAGTTACATTATTCTGTAAAACTGTCGATGTGTATCAAAAGGCACGTAAAATCAGTTTAAAATTCGACGAGAGAGAAAACGTTTCTCTCTGAAAGCGAATAAAACGACAATATAAACAGCAATATTGTGAACCCCCAAACCCAATTTAAATATTCAGCATGCAAGATAATCTCTTCACACACATTCACACTTATCTTTTTTAATCCCAGTGATATTAATTTTGCCATTTTAAAAAGTCTAGCTTAAATTCCACAAAGGAATTAAAAAAAAAAAAAATCAGTATTGCATCCTTCTGTGTAAATGTATTGCAACACGTCCGTGGGCTGGAGGTGTACAGGTACGCCACGGCACCCTCGGACAGGTAGAAAAACCACCCGGTCGAGTATGATGGCTCTGAGACTGAGTGGAGCATGACTGCGGATATGTTGTAAAGAAAAAGAAATAGATATAAAATCTGATTTCTTTACAGAGGTTAATGCAACCAGACCAGACATGGTACCTATAAAGAAGACAAGGCCCATGAATGGCTCTATATAACAATCTGTGAATAAATGGTAACACTATATACAAGTGGACCTTCCTAACACATTCATAAGCATTGCACAAATATTTCATAAAGGAACAGCTGAGGATTTACGTCTTGTCGAAATTCTGACATTTTTTAAAAGTATAAAGTATATTGCTTTGTTTTTAAATAAAAGAAAGAAGACAGAAGACCCGTCTGTTATCACTGCAGCTCATTATGGCTTAGATACCGTGCCTGTCGTCTTTTGTATTGAAGTGTGTGTAGTGACTGTATCTACTCATCACCGGGGCACTGCAGCTTAAGTGCTGCATTTGCATTTAAAAGTGACATTTCAGTACAATTTACACTTTTATTTTTAACCCCGTGTGACTTTATTGCACTCAAACTAATCAGATTTGCATTTATAACACTTAGGAAGCTCTAATGCACAGAGCTTTCATTGTGCTGTTGATAAAAACAATCTCTTAATAATATATGTTTGTTTTTTTTTTTAAAAATGGAGTTTAAAAAGCCTGCAGGTTGTTCTCTCTTCTCTCTTTCGTGTAAAGACCCAAAATTAGATCAAATCTCGAGTGCTGACATTTCATAAAGTCTCCAGCATTTCTCTAGAAAAGGATTTATGCAATGTATTACAAAGGTCCTTGATGTGGTATAATAAAGTGTTACCAAAAAGTGCTCTTTGTGAACACTTTGCATGAAAACAGAAGGATATGTATGTTTAGAAAAGCTTGTGAGGTGGTTTTGAGTTATTGAAAATTTCTGCATGTGGGTTTCAGACAGAAGGAGGTCCAGTGTTGAGTGTATGAGTCCAGTGCGCTGTATGAGTGTGAAAGTGTCCCACTCTCAGAAGACCAGTCTGCTGACAGTGCTGAAGCCTCCTCCTCCTCCTCCTCCTCCTCCACCTCCTCCTCCACCCGATGGCCCGCAGCTTCCCGGGGGCTCGTTGTCATCTGAGCCGTTGGGACGAAACGAGCAGGAGGCCGAGGCGGCCTGGAGAGCACGGGCCCTGGCGTTAAGCTCCTGCTCCTGGGCAGGGGGAAATAAAGGTTTACAAAAACACCTGGTTAAAGGCTTACCGAGCCATGACTGTGGAGTCAACAAAATACAACACAGTAGGTGGTGCTTTTACAGGACCATGTGTGCGGTGGGGTGTGATGTAGTTACCACCCTGGAGTTGAGTCTTTTTCCTTTAACAGCCTGCGTATTTCCAGTAATATAACCCCAAAGATAACTATACTATTCATGCCATCATTTTGTTCTTATATGTATATCTAAAAATGTGTAATAGATATAAATGACAATGTCCTCTGAAGGAATACAAAACCATCAGTTGGTCACAAATCAGTTGTCTTCCTGCTAAAAATAAATATCATGGACAAAACTGGCTTGTGTATATAACACATCTACATTGGAAGGAGGGTTGTGTTGTATTTCACTGTTGTGAGTAATTACATACCTACAAGGTGAACCTACATGGTAAGTTTAAACTAGTTGTAACTTAATCAAGTGATCACCGGTTGTCCGGCTAGGAAATCAGGCCAGGATAAAAGATCAGTTTGCCAATTAGGCAGTAATTCCAGGATATTGTTTTCTCTCACAAGCTTTACTGCTCAATTCCAGAAAGGATCACACAACGCTCAAGCTCACTGGTTTTTATAACATGGTGGGGTTTAGCAAGCTTGGTCATCATTACAGGTAAAGTACGTACATGGCGGCAGTCGTTACAGTGATTGTCATTTCTCACATAAAAGAGAAAAAAATAAAGTAATTCCCAGATCTACAAGACTGCATGTTATAACGCATAAAAACGTAAGAGGTAAAAGTGTTAAATCTTCACTCTCTGAAATGTGATGCAGCAGGGAATCATGACCGCTCTGATCGGTTTTAGATAACAGTACACAACAAATCGCTATCGTCTCCCTCTAGTGGTATGCAGCGTGTAATAAACGGCTGAATCGGTTTCTTTGACCGTTAAAAGAAACATTTCTCCACTGTACTAAAGAATCATCTCACCTGTAAGAAGAGTTTGTTGTCTTTGGTGATGGCATCCATCAGATCTTTATGAAGAGGTGGTTCCCCGCTGAACCTAGCACCATTCACGGTAGCTCTCGAAGTCCCAGCCTGCCCCCCGACTTCTTCCTGTTTCCTGTAAATCAGGACATAGGCCGTGTCCTTAGGGAAACGACTCGTGATGTTCTGCACGGACTGGAAGTTGGTAAAGGTCACTCTGCTGTCGTTGAACAGGAACCAGTCCCTGGAGTCTTGCCCTGCACGCTCCAGTACTTCCTGTGAAGCTCTCGAGCTCTCTGAAAAGCCGACACCGGAATCTGAATCCGGATTCTTAAGAGAGTGATTGGCTGACATACCGCTTGTGTTCCTGCTGTACGAGTAGTAGTGTCCGCTCTCCGAGGACATCCCAGAATGCATCACTACAGAACTCAGGACGTAAGGTACACACCGCACCCCTAACCCCCAGTCCGTTCTCCTGCTCTCGATCCCGCTGTCCGTTACGCCTTCGGCTTCCTCCTCTTTCTCTTTATGAGAAGGTTTCAGCTTCTTGGCCAAGTTCTCGCCACTATCTGGAGAGTCCATTTGCACCGACTGTGGTGATGAAGAAGAGGAAAATGAGGAAGTGCTGTGCTGCTGAACAGGCAGATGCATGTGCAATGGGATGTCTACGTTGTCCAGGATTTTGCGTCGCACGTGGCATGTCGCATCATACGAGAAGCGTAAGAGAGTGAGGATGAGGTACTCCGGGGCAGTCACCACATGTATGGCTCGTTCCGCCCGCTGCAAGGAGCCACAGCGTTCGCAGAAGTAACAATTGTCCTCCTCCAGGATCTCTGGTGCCAGAAAATACTCGAGCAGATCTAACAGGGACAGCACTGTCTCCATCTTGGGTCTCTCTTCGCTCCGCTCATCCTTTGCAGCACCTTCAGAATTCTCACTGCCGCCGTTTACTGCCCCCTGGTGGGAGTGCACGGTCGAGGAGCCCACAGTGCCCGTTGGACAAAAAGCAAGAGAAAGATCTGTAAACGGTTCCTCTTTCTCAGAAAGACTGTGGCACTGCAGGCAGCGGATGCTCGTGGATAGACGCCCGCCGAACATTTGCTCCACCAGAGTCTGTCCATCATCAGTGTCCGCCAGTTTAGTCTGAGAATGACACGGGGTGTTGGTCACGTTCTGAGCTTGTGCATCGTCCGTAACCTCAGCGTCAGAGGACGTGGTATTAGGTTTGGCTGTCTGGAGAGCTCGGAGTGTCTTTTCTTCCTCGTGGAGCCTTAATAACAAGCGGATAATACAAACGTTCTTAAATATACAGATTTTAGAGTATTAAAAATAATAAGACAAAATAACATATGTCCTTTCATACAAAAGGACTGAGTATGTCACAGAAAATTATTAATAATTAGCATCAAACACACAGTGCTAAAACTACTGGATGTACCTGTCTAAAAGAAAGCGGAGATACTCAGAACAGTCCTGCTGGGAGCCCACTGTGAACCAGGGCGGCCGAGAGGCTTCCAGAAAGCCCCGTGGTGCGTACGCTGCACGCTGGCGTAGAAACAAGTCCATTAAAACAACAAAACAACTATATTTATATACAACTTATATAGTGGCTGTTCAATATCCTGGGCCAATACGATGCCATACACAAAAGGCTTTTTTTATATGTAAAGTTTTTGATGATGTTTAGCCGTCTAGCATCTGCCCAGGAAAATAAATATCTATTTATATGGTGAGACTACAGTAACGTTCTTAAAAAAACCCATAAACCTTTAACCAAAGTCTATGCTTAATTAATACAAATTTATTTCTTTTCTTAGAAGGAATTTCTTTTCGATTCAATCATCATTCATCTGTCTTATTGCTTTAAACATCAGTATCATCTTCAGACATTCACTTAAAAAAAGTACTACTAATCAAAAGCGATAGATAGATAGATAGATCATTGGATAGATAGATAGATAGATAGATAGATAGATAGATAGATAGATAGATAGATAGATAGATAGATCGATCATTGGATAGATAGATAGATAGATCGATAGATCGATTGATTGATCATTGGATAGATGGATAGATAGAGAGATAGATAGATAGATAGATAGATAGATAGATAGATCGATCATTGGATAGATAGATAGATAGATAGATAGATAGATAGATAGATAGATAGATAGATAGATAGATAGATAGATAGATAGATAGATCGATCATTGGATAGATAGATAGATAGATAGATAGATAGATAGATAGATAGATAGATAGATAGATAGATAGATAGATCATTGGATAGATAGATAGATAGATAGATAGATCGATCATTGGATAGATGGATAGATAGATAGATAGATAGATCGATAGATCGATCATTGGATAGATGGATAGATGGATAGATAGATAGATAGATAGATAGATAGATAGATAGATAGATAGATAGATAGATAGATAGATAGATTATTGCCAAATAAATCTACTAAAATGTTGGAGAGGTTTTTGCAGTATTTCATCCTGTTGGACGTGTACATGATTCTTGTTTCATGTTTCTTGTCTCTGGGTATTTCATTCAGCATCAGTTCTATAGGTATATCTTAATTACATGCAGTCATATATTAAAAACAATAGACGAAATGGAAAAAGCAGGAAACAAATACATGAGACTACCAAATGTCATGTTTATATCTCCAAAAATTAGAATTCTTTTTAAAGAAAATCTACTAAAAATGTTGTGATGTGGTAGTTGCTTATAAGCCTTTTGCATCAGAAAATATTCCGAGATTTTGATGAAATTTCTGAACTCCGAAAGATCGTATCTCCAGTTCTAACAGAGATATTTTTCAAAAATTTGTGTTAAAAACTGTTCTGTAAAGGATTCTTCACGCTCTTCCTGCTCGTAATATCATGTTTAATGTGCAAACACTACAAATTATTCTGCAGGAAAACAGCCCGGCCCTGGAGAATAACATTTCCAACAAGCATTCATTGTCAATTAAATACTGATCAAGAGTGTGTGCAGGAAAATATGTTTCCACAAGAATCAGCGCTAAATCTGCAGATCTGAACCGGTGGAAGCAAACAAACCTGAGTATGTGCCAGGAAAGCGAAGAGCAGCTGCAGTTTCTTCATCAGCGTATTGGAACCGTTCAGGTTCAGAGATAATACATTCCGTCTGAAACTGAGAAGGATTATCCAGATCAGGTCCGAGTGCATCCTGGTTTACACACATTAAGCATTTGGATGGTATAAAGTAATCATAAACTCACTCTGTAGCCATGAACAGCACCTGAATGATGCTGTTTAGGTAGCACGTGTTGCCCAAGTTCATGAGTCCAGTCTTCCCTGTCTCTGATTTCCCCGTAATCCTCAGCAGTCCAGAGGCGAAAGAGTTTGATTGCGAGGTCCAGGCACTTTGGTTTAGCACGTACTTGATCTTCTCTTCGCTGGGTTTAGGGAGCTCCTGGAATAATATCAAGGTCTCAGTGTCAGTATTTTTAATATATGTAATGCAGTATATTATAATAAGCACAGAATAAAACACAACAAGGAGTGCAGTAATAGAAACAACATGGTGGAAGGATGCAGTCGAAGGTGAAACCTTCTCTGATGGCTGTGGCTTCTTTCAGCAGGATAATGTGCTGTGCCACAAAGCAAAAATGGTTCATGGAGGCCCCACCTCACAACTTACATGACTTAAAGGATCTGCTGCTAACATCTTGCTGTCAGATACCACAGCACACCTTCAAGGATCTAATAGAGTCCATGCCTGGATGGGTTTAAGGCTATTTTGGCAGCGAGACCAACACAATATTAGGCAGGTGGTCATAAAGTAAGGCCTGATCTGTGTATATTATATCATATGAAATTGCCAACACATTCATACTTGTTTATTAATTTGTGGTTACATCAGTGACACCACGCACTGCGATGCAAATATCCGACCACGTGCATCATGGACATCTGCAATCATGCATATCGGTATTCTATTAATCTATTAATTGTGCATGTGTTGCAGTTGCACATGCAACACCAGAGGTCAGTACATAGAGTTAAGATACACGGAACACATGGCCATATTCTTTCACAGTGAACCTGCAGGATTAATACACGCTTGAAAGCTATGGATTGCAACGACCAACATGCATTAGATGTTATTTGGTTACACATCACGTTACTGAGCTTCTGGTTAGTTTTCATACAACACCAGAGGCTGGTGAAAGCGGGCATTTTAGCCGTCTTTGGAGCTCTATTTCTAGTTTCAGTCGCTCCTTTTCAAAGTCTCCAGAATCTTTGTTTATTCAAATTATTCTAAAAAAAGATTTTTACATTTTTATATTATTAAGCTTCTGTATTGAGAACTAAAGCTTACATCTATGACTTTGAGAAAGCTCTAACATTAGAGAATCCTTCCAGAAGTTAAACATATCCTCATAGAAACCTTCATCAGCACTATAGTATGATGCAATGCCATGGACGATAACAACACGTTTAAGGATTAATAAATGATTTCTCTCTTCTTATTATTATTATTAACCCAAAGATTAGATCATCTTTAGTCTGTGAGCTTCCCTGCACTGCGCTGGACTGTGCACACTGCCACGTTCTCTCCTCCCACACACACAGCTGTATTAATCATGGCAATTAAGTGCTAATTAGGTTTGTACTCGTTATCAGGCCCATTATCTGCAGAAGCGGGTGCAGGGTATACACCCCAGTGATGCGCAAATTGTCTGGTTTTGATACTTGGTTTATTTATTTAGCTAGAAAGTTTATTGAAAATGAGAGTGATAGAAGAGCTTAGAGCACGATGTGGTCACTGGATTGAGAAAGGAGCTTTGTTTGGTCAGTAAATGTGATGCACTTGGGAGGAAAAAAAACGATAATACGGCATCTTCTAGTGAAAGCAGGAAGCTTAATGATAAAAGTAGCGGGATATCTTGTAATATCTAAAGGTCTGGATTGTAAGACAGTACATTTGGCAAATTTTTTGCAGGTTAAAGGTATAACACAAAAGGACTATCTTTATGTGTTTAGACCTTGTGTCTGTATTAACATCCTCAAGGGATGCAAGGGGATTAGTCAGGATTTCTCACCTTAATGACTTCGAGGATGCTGTCGTAAAGGTCGGGGAAGCCAGAGTACTGGTACATCATGCAGTGGATGAGCTCGCTGAACTGCAGCAGGAAGGTTTCGCTGGTAGGGAGGCCATCGCTCTGCAAAGACTTCACCAGCGGTACCACGTGAGGGACTACCTGTCTCACCAGGAAACAAACATTCATTATTATTCTTAAATGCTGCCGTAAAGACTGCCACTGAAAATCCTTTCAGCGCACTGTTGAGGTACTGTTTTCTACAGCTGTATAGATAGATAGATAAAGTGTAATTATATATCGTGCAAAAATGTGTGCATTATGACCACTGTATGTACAACAGTAACAGAAATTATATACAGATAGTATATATAAATATATATATATATATATAAAAATAGATAAATATATAGATAAACTATGGACAATATGTACATCGTAATTATATTATATACTGTAATGCTTTAAAATCCCACTATTTGGAGTCACTGAAGAAAATGTGTTCCATTGAGTCTGGTTTCTTCTTCATGGAGTTTTTTCTCCCCTTTTCCCAGTCACCTCTGGTTTGTTTGTTCTTTAAGGATCGAAATCTACATCCAGATCTCAGTGAAGCTGCGCTGTGACAATGTCTATTGTTAAACGTGTTATTCAAAGAAATGTTTAAGGCAAATGTTGTGGGGCTTGAGGCATTTTTTATATACACACTTTTAGTTCTAATTAGTTTATGACTGTCACTAAAGCAAAAAACACTAATTGACTATCGATTATCATCTTTATAGATCATGCTTTTTTTGCAGGGGAAACAATAGCCTGGTGGCTTGATGGCTAGCACATTTGCCTCAGCCCTCCAGGGGTAGGGGTTCAAATCCCATCTCCACTGTGACTGTTTCAGCCTTCTGCATGTTCTCCCCATGCCTTCGGGTTTCCTTCTCCAGTCAAAAGACGTGTGGTGGCCTGACTGGCATCTCTATGTTGTCTGTAGTGCGTCAGTGTGTGCGATTGTGCCCTGTGATAGACTGGCATCATGTCCAGGTGAACCCTGCCTTGTGCCCCGAGTCTCCTGGGATTAGACTCCAGGTTCCCCATGACCCAGTAGGATAAGCAGAGTATAGGGATAGATGGAATTTTGTCTAGTACTAAAGTAAAATGTTTAGTAGAAGGTTGTGTGATGGTCTTACCAGATGAAAGGCCTCCGGTGAGTGCTGGAAGCTCAGCAGCATGTGAGAGAGGACTGCTAACGCCCCTTGTCTCACTATGGGGTACCACAGACGATTAAAGACCTACAGATAAAAAAAAATAAATACAGGTAACCATAAGTAGCAAAAGAGACAACACACGTGAATAACTATCAGTATGGAACACTAAAGGAAAACTTTTTGTTTTGTTAAATTTGCTGTGCATTATATAAAAACTCATCTTTAGTGCCTTACACTGGTAACAATATTCACATTACACACAATAACAACGCCCCACAATGCTGCAGCGTACTACTGTACTGTTTACACAACACGCAAGGTTTCTGTGACGGTACAAAGCATGTGATATGAGGGCACCGTTCAGTTTCTGACTGGATGTCTGTTGCTAAGCATGCAGCTGTAACATTCCAACACCGCATCATTTCACCCTCAGCACTGCCATGTGAAGTGAAAACTGCAAATGTGGTGTGAACCATGCTTCAGAGCAGAGTTTTATAACCCTGCTTCTAAATTACAAGTGTGAGACGTTTCTTTACCCGAGTCGGGCTTAAAGGCGGATTTTAAAACAACAACCCGGGGTTAAGAGCAGTGTAAAAAGCCAAGTAGAGAGACTTTTGGTGCGTCCGAAAATATTTCCAAGGACAATACAGCAATAATGATGTACAGTTAATATTTTGGTCCAGGTAAATAATGCATCATGTGCAGAGTTTACACAAATCCCTGTGCATCTGAGCCTGTGTTTACCAGTTCGATTTTAAGCAAGGTGACGTCGATGAGGATGGTGAACTTCTGCACGGCAGCCAGTCCCTTCAGAAGAGCAATAACCCAGGTGTCTACGTGATGGGCCAGCGGCCACGAGAGCCAGTCGATCATCCTGTGGAAGAGAGAGAGACAGACAGAGAGAGAGAGAGAGTTTGTCAAGGTCAGAACAGTGTTTAACAGCAGTGTTAACAAAACAAAAAAGCAAAACACAACGACAGAACAGTCACACACAAAGCCTGGCAACCTTCTGACCTCTGCGCTTACCATCGATAAGCTCGGCTATTCATGGCCCTGATTTAACATTCCCTGCACTTCTGTAAACATCTTTTTTAAATTCATTTAACCCCAAGACCTTGGAACGTTTACAAAAGCACAAGAGCAAAGCTCCTAGTTGAATAAATTAAAAGGAAAAAATAATAATAATTTGTCAGCTAAAGAGAAAATACAGTCACAGTATATAAACAGCATCCTAAGACCAGGCTTCATAATATATAACGAGTGAACCATTTCCTGTTCCTTATATCTGTTTTTCTCTCCCCTACATGACAGTCTAGTCCAGAATGTGACTGCAGATGAATTTTTGGAAGATGTGGTCAGCGTTTCTGTAAACACTGTTCCATTATGTCTTATCAAGTGAGTGGGCGTCAGAGCTGACCTGCTGAGTGCCTGTGTCATGCTGGCGTCTTTGACGTTTTGGTCAGTGGTGAGACTCTTGATGAGGACAGTGATCATTTGCAGAGGGATATGCTGCACCAGACTGGCCAGAGCGATGGATGGTTCAGTAGATGGATCTGTAAGAGACACAAAAACGACTGTGGATTACCGATTCTATAATTCTATAGACTTAGATGGAAGCCTGAAAACGTAACCAGCTACTGAAATGACTGATAAAGTAAGCGAGCTGTAGTTGGTAATATATTATTTGGTTTCTGTTTGGATAAAACAAATTTTGCAAAGCCCCTGACCTGTTGAGGAGATAATAGCGAAGACTTCCTGTAGTGAGGGCAGAAGCGTGGCAGGCTCCGACTTCCAGATGCCCTGCAGCAACGTGGCTACACAGCCCACCTGCCCTACGTAGCGCCTAAGCTCCGCCTCCTCGGCTGCCGGACACTGGAAATGTGCAAACGTGCGCACAAACTGCTGGCAGAGCAGCACGGCAGCTTTGCTGCGCGGTATACACTGTGGGAAGTCGCTGAGCAGCGTGGCGAGCTTGCTGCAGAACCCGGCATCGGGTCGCTCACAGACCATGCGGAGAACCTCAGTTTGTAGCATCGGCGCCAGATCCAGCACAGCCGGGCAGCTGATAAGAAGCCGTAGGCAGCCATGGAGGAAGTCCAGTATGGTCGGATCACGGCGGTCCAGAGGGCCGTAGCCCTGACGCAGCAAGTCCAGGACATAGTCCTTACTCAGGAAGCGGGCAAACTCGTCACGGTGGTAACGAGCGTACGCCTCCTGCACCTGGAGGCCCACCTGCCGCTGGAAGGCGTCCTCGCCAAGCAGGATAAGACGTGCAGTGAGCTGATACAGGGCCTGACACTGCTCCTGGGTCACCTCTTTCTCAGCCGCCTCCACCACCATCTTCACTATAGCCCGCTTCACAGGGATCGGGTGAGATGAGCTCACCAGACCTTCGAGAATCTTATCCATTCTGGAGCTTTACTGCACCATGGGGAGCCTGGAGAGGAACGGAACAGCTGTGAGGCGAAAACGTGCACAGGGGTAGATGAGGAAGCCTGTGAAAAAGAGAAAGAAATCATTCTGAAGAACTCTCTGTGGATATCATCAGCAATAACGCTGCAGAAAATGTGTGAGGGATAAACAGGAGAGTGAAGACACAAAAATCCTTCTGTAGAAACATCAATTAAAAAAATCTTTACATGGATTTTACTCTTAGCTTTATTAAATAAGTGAACAGAAACAGACAGACAGACAGATAGATAGACAGATAAAGAAACAAATAGATAGATAGATAGATAGATAGATAGATAGATAGATAGATAGATAGATAGATAGATAGATAGATCTCATTTTTTAGCATATTTTTAGCTGATCGTGCCTCTTATTTCATATACCTTATTATTTAATTAATTTTTTACTTTTATTTATTTTTTTATCTAGACCTTTTCTTATTAAAATCACAGCATCGTAAGTAAATTCAATATTTATTAAAATAATATATAGCACAGTATAATTTTGACTCAGTACATGTAATTATCTATTTACAGTTCATTTTTTTATAAAAAAAAAAAAAGATGTAATCTAAACACACATATCTCTGTGTGTGTGTGTGTGTGTGTGTGTGTCGATGATCACGGATCAAAGCTACAATTGTTAGCAATTTAGCTCATACAGCCTCCTATGACGAAAACCGATGAATAATCTTTACAGTATTAGGCACGAGAAATGTCTGGGAAATTGCATTCGGATTTAAAGTAAAATATAAAGTCCATTTCAGTCTAATTTATTGAAAACAACTTATCAGATTTTATTAGAAAAATCCAAACAAAGCCCTCATGCCTTGTTACACAGACATCGACATTTTACTACCCATTTTCCGATCAACCCGTACCGTTCGCTCGGATTGGCCGGCGATTCATTCCACCAATCAGAGAGCTTGTTCGATAGCTCTACAAGCCAATCCCATTGCAAAAGGCGGGATTTGTCGGAATACGGGTAGGAACTAAATGACGCTGCAGGCAGGCCAAGAGACCACTCTGACTTAACAGAATTTTGGCCAGACTAACGTTCCTTTTTTTCCCACCCAACGTTCGTAAATAAAGCGAATAAACAGCTGATACTCACCAAAAGAAGTCATTTTATACGACACTTGAATAATCTCTTAGAAGGCGATTCATAATTCAATTACAATCCAGTTTTATTTTAACGCAGTGTTTTGATTCTACTCTAGTCGTACAATCAGCTGATGAACATAAACGTCATCATCCTGCACCGGGTCATAAAGAGAGGACCCCATTAAGCATTCTAAAGTATTGCCAATTTTTACACGAACGAATTTGGGGTCGGGGGGCATATTAATTAAATAGTATTAAATTTAATAAGATTACAAGAGCAACAGCGCACACACACACACACACACACACAGAGAGAGAGAGAGAATATTTCACTGTGTAATGATCTTTTCATATTAAATTATTTAATTGATATTCTGCAACTCTTTCCGTGTCAAAATACAGGTTTAATTACTATTAATAGTGTGAATTTTGTCATACATATACTTACACCGATCAGGCATAACATTATGACCACCTGCCTAATATTGTGTTGGCCCCCCTTTTTGCTGTCAAAACAGCCCTGACCTGTCATGCACTGTATATTCTGACACCTTTCTATCAGAACCAGCATTAACTTGGCCGCCCATGACCCTGTCACCGGTTCACCACTGTTCCTTCCTTGGACCAATTTTGATAGATACTGACCACTGCAGACCGGGAACACCCCACAAGGGCTGCAGTTTTGGAGATGATCCAGTGGTCTGATCCAGTGGTCTAGCCATCAAAATTCTGCCCTTGTCAAACTCGCTCAAATCCTTACACTTGTCCATTTTTCCTGCTTCTAACACATCAACTTTGAGGACAAAATGTTCACTTGCTGCCTAACATATCCCACCCACTAACAGGAGCCATGATGAGATCATCAGTGTTATTCACCTCACCTGTCACTGCTCATAATGTTATACCTGATCGGTGTATATGGTATTATTATAATCACAAGTCACATATAACAAAATTACATACAGAGGTTTAATAAAACTGTCCTTTCCTTAATCACTGGATAACAATACCATCATCTGGTACATTTTGAAAGATCATTGCTTCTTTTTTTTTATTTGCGCATCATATTCAGAAATGTAGTCTTATTGCATTACAAGTACTGCACTATAATAATTAATCTCATTCTTTCTTTCTTTTTTTTTTAAGTACAAATGAGTTTTCAGTGCAAAATATACAGCATTTGGACATGTTTTTACACACTGTTTTATAACACTCAAATAAAATAAGAAATGGGCAGAAATTGATATTAAACAGATAGCAGTTATTCAGCTAACATTTATTATAATAAGATATAGCCAACGTGATATATACACTGAGATTTTAGTCCACAATATTTGCAGTGATTGATGGGCTTTGACTTTGATATAAAATAATAACATTTTTGATATAAAATAATAACATACACTATATTGCCAAATGTTTTGGGACGACTGCCTTTACATGCACATGAACGTAATATAGAGTTGGCCCGCCCTTTGCAGCTATAACAGCTTCAACTCTTCTGGGAAGGCTTTCCACAAGGTTTAGGAGTGTGTTTTTGAATGAATGAATGAACTTCTTTATTGTCACTGTGTGTACACAGTGGTACAAAACAACGAAATGGGGTTAGCAGCTCTTAAGACACATAATATTAAAAACAATGAGTAATTAAATAGTGAATAATAGATAGGAGCCAAAATAACAGTAAAGACAAAAGTATAAACAATATAAATAGTAGTGCAGTGACAGCATAGTGTTATAAGTGATATAGTGAAGGTTGTACATGTGACAATACCATGGAATTTACACTATATTGCCAAAAGTTTTGGGACACCCCTCCAAATCATTGAATTCAAGTGTTGTTTGTCAGGGGTTGGACTCGGTCCCTTAGTTCCAGTGAAAGGAACTCTTAATGCTTCAGCTTCATACCAAGACATTTTGGACAATTTCATGCTCCCAACTTTGTGGGAACAGTTTGGGGATGCAGCTATAACAGCTTCAACTCTTCTGGGAAGGCTTTCCACAAGATGTAGGAGTGTGTTTTTGGGAATTTTTGACCATTCCTCTAGAAGCACATTTGTGAGGTCAGGCACTGATGCTGAAGGTCTGGCTCACAGTCTCCACTCTAATTCATCCCATAGATGTTCATTCAAGTTGGGGCCAGGACTCAGTCAAGTTTCTCCACACCTAACTCACTCATCCATGTCTTTATAGACCTTGCTTTATGCACTGGTGTGCAGTCATGGTGGAACAGGAAGGGGTCATCCCCAAACTGTTCCCACAAAGTTGGGAGCATGAAATTGTCCAAAATGTCTTGGTATGAAGCTGAAGCATTAAGAGTTCCTTTCACTGGAACTAAGGGACCGAGTCCAACCCCTGACAAACAACACTTGAATTCAATGATTTGGAGGGGTGTCCCAAAACTTTTGGCAATATAGTGTAAATTCCATGGTATTGTCACATGTACAACCTTCACTATATCACTTATAACACTATGCTGTCACTGCACTACTATTTATATTGTTTATACTTTTGTCTTTACTGTTATTTTGGCTCCTATCTATTACTCACTATTTAATTACTCATTGTTTTTAATATTATGTGTCTTAAGAGCTGCTAACCCCATTTCGTTGTTTTGTACCACTGTGTACACACAGTGACAATAAAGAAGTTCATTCATTCTTCATTCATTCATTTTCAGTTCATTTTACATATACACACCACCTTAATAAATCATTTACATATATTCTGTGCATATTTGAAAACCACGAGTTTCATAATTAGCTCAGTTTTCTTGCACAACAAATGCATCATTACATCACATCATTATATATAATCTCCATTACGGGTGATTCATTACGCAAGCGAAGGGGTCGACTCTATGAGTCGGCTCTTTTAGATGAACTCTGAGAGTCGACTCGCTTGTGCTGTCAATGCTGACTTAGAATGTATTATTTATTAGTGCGAATTGAAATGGCTCCTCTTAATAAAGCACAGACACAGCAGGAGCAATAATATTATAAAAAATAATATTTAATTCATTCATAATTCATACTACTTATTCATTAACACTTGTTTTGCCTTGTACATTGACTTTTTAAACTATTTAAATGTAATCTATATTAAAATAAAATGACTTAAGATGATGACTTAAAATGACTTAAGATGATGACTTAAAATGACTTAAGATGACTTGAGATAAACAATCATTTGTAACTCAAATGTCTTTATCATTGCTTTAGAAAATATTGGAAATATGCACAGTGTGTACCTATATTGTGTACATACACATACATACACCAATGAAGCATAACATTATGAGCATTGACATGTGACGTGAATAACACTGATGATCTCCTCATCATGGCACCTGTTAGTGGGTGGGATATATTAGGCAGCAAGTAAACATTTTGTCCTCAAAGTTGATGTGTTAGAAGCAGGAAAAATGGACAAGCGTAAGGATTTGAGCGAGTTTGACGAAGGACCAGATTGTGATGGCTAGACCACTGGATCAGAGCATCTCCAAAACTGCATCTCTTGTGGGGTGTTCCCGGTCTGCAGTGGTCAGTATCTATCAAAAGTGGTCCAAGGAAGGAACAGTGGTGAACCGGTGACAGGGTCATGGGTGGCCAAGACTCATTGATGCACATGGGCAGTGAAGGCTGGCCCGTGTGATCCGATCCAACAGATGAGCTACTGTTGCTTAAATTGCTGAAGAAGTTAATGCTGGTTCTGATAGAAAGGTGTCAGAATACACAGTGCAGGACGGGTCAGGGCTGTTTTGGCAGCAAAAGGGGGGACCAACACAATATCAGGCAGGTGGTCATAATGTTATGCCTGATTGGTGTACATTGAATATATATTTAAACTACTACACATTAGATTCAGAGCTAAATTACACCAAGCACATTAATTAAATAATTAATTATTAATTAATCAATCAATCAATCAATTAATTAAAAACATTGTCTTGGTACAAGGGTCAGACATATAGGAATAACGTAGAACATTAAACAGTATACACAGAAGAGCACCACATACTCACTCACTCACACACACACACACACACACACACACACACACACGTCAATAATAAAAATGAAAGTAAAGCATGTAAAGCTCGTTTATTTGATAACGCTGGGGAAAAAAACTAAAGCGAGGAGCTCTTCGATATCCGGTGAGATTCGACTCTGACTCAGTTCAGTGGTCCACATGATTCATAATTTGACTCAATGAAACGAGTGAACAGTCATCTCGCGATATTTGCAAGGTGGCCGTATGGTTTACGCACACAAGTCTCGCGATATTTTGCAGCGGGCCCCACTTTTGCGGGAAACGGAGGCAACAAAAAAGCCGGTGGGAAGTGACCGACGAAGCGCGTGGCTTTGTTGTTCTCATCGTGGTATATTTTAATCAATTCGGCTTTGGGTAGAATAGTTGAATCAACTATCGGGGGATATAAACCCGTGTATTAATTTGTTTTGGGTACAATCAAGGAAATATAATAAGAAAGGATGTCCGAGACGGAGGGAAGCGTGGACAAACAGCGGGAAGAAGAGGCTGAAGTTGAGCAGCCCGGGACAACACAGGTGAAATAAACAAACATGCCGACAAACTGGGATTTTATTCCTGATCTAATTCACCTATAACTGAGAAATAACTCCGTGTAACATCACATATACTTCCGTGAGCCCGATCGTGTGTACGAACTTTTTTAGCGAAATGAATCAGCTAGCGCGTTAGCATGTTAGCTCGCTACATCTGCCGTGTATTGTTCCTTAGCTTTAGCTGTGCGATGACTTTCGCTTAACGACACACTGTAATGGCGCACTGTTTTTTTTCCCCTTTCAAACCTATTTCATTTGTTTAATTCTATTCCTCAGGTTATATATCCACAGTTTAAGTTTCCTAGTCTAACATTTTTCGTTCAAGTGTGTGTTATTAATGATAAAAAAACAGGAAATAAATAATATTATTTCCGGTACATGTAGTCATGTAAATTCGGTCATTTGTGTCCTCCATCAGTAATGGCTGTTTTTATTTATTTATTTAATTACGACCTCGAAAGAGAAATGAAACCGTGATGATCAGCTGTTGATAGGAGCAGTGACGTTGATGCTAATGCTAGGAGGCTAGCAAAGAAGAATCAATGGAGCTCCAACTTTGTGTTGAGGAAAAAGCTGCGGATTTAAATATTCACTATTTTTGATAAGACAAATAAACACATCACCGACTGAGGAAAAACCGTACAGTCATTAACTGACTATGTAAAAGCCCTTGTGTGTGTTGATAAATAAATAAATAATAAATACTCAATCATCTAATGATGCACATTTAAACGCCCGCTAAACCGTCAAGGTTTTTTTTTTTGGTGATGTAAAAATAATATAAATAAAGATAAATCCCTGTCAGAACTTTTCCCATCCTCAAAATAAATAAATATAAATAAAGAGAAAGTGAAATGACTTTTAATGACCTGGTTATAATTGGGGGCGTGGCTATGTTCGGTATGAACCAATCATATTCGGTCCTATGTTTTATAGTAATTAGCATAAAATTCATCAATGAAACTGTTCCGTAGTTTTCTTTTCTTGTTTTGGGAAAAATTGAAACAAATGCTTATGAGAACTCCAGGGGTAAGAGCGAAGCCCGCCCTCAATGATGAAATTCAAATAAATAAATAAATCAGATCGAAAAAGGGGGAAATGAGGTGACTTACAATAACCTGCTTGATTGAGGGTGCACATGCTTTCATAATTGGGGGCGTGGCTATTTTCAGAATGAACCAATCATATTTAGTCTCATCTTTTAAAAGTAAATCCTCATACAGTTCATCAGTGAAACGGTTTTGTTGTTTTTCTTAAAGAAATAAAAGTATGGTGAGTTCATTGTTTTGTCTTGTTTTGTGGGCGAATAGAAACAAAGGGTTATGCGAACTTTACTATGAGGAGTAAGAAGGAGCCGGGATGTAGACCATAATAGACTGATATGTGTTTTTATCAGTATTTTGGAAAAAGGGCAACTCTCAGGTAATCATCCTAGGTGCAATATTAACAGGTCTAATTAATTCATCTTGTCGTTGCACAGCGCACAGGTACACAATATGGACAAATGTATGTGGATCCCTGACCATCACCTATGTGTTTCTTTCCCAAACTGTTTCCACAAAGTTAGAAGCGCACAGTTGTACTGGATTTCTTTGTATGCTGTAAAATACAATTTTCCACACTCCAAAATCTAGGGGAAAGCCTACCAAGAGCAGTGGAGGTTATTATAACAACAAATACTGATCTATCTATCTATCTATCTATCTATCTATCTATCTATCTATCTATCTATAGAAAGTAAATACATCATAAGTTCATGATTGCTTATGTAAACTGGCTAACCTGTTAGAAACAAACAAACAAAAAAAAATCCACCACACATGCACAGCTCACACCATAGCTCAGTTTTGAGACTGTTTTCTTTGTCCATCATGATTAACACACTGGAAAATATCCTGCTATCAGCCGGGCGATGTCCTTGGTGTGTGTTAGTAGCACCACAAGATAAATATATGACTAGAGCATGTTTTAACAAACATAAGAAATGAAGGAAAATGTTCTTTCGAAAAGTTAATAACGTGAAGTAAATAGCTCGGGTGTCTGTTACGTTAACAGCTTTCTGAACAGTTTTATTTACATGTCCAGCTAAGGAAATAAAGATTTTTTTAATTACAAATTAGCTTTATATTATTTGCACAGCATTGTTCATTGAATCACATGTGCAGTGTAGCTTGTCATGTACAGACAGAAGGAAGAGGCAGCACTGTCATGATGTTTGCTGGTTGTTATTTCTGTAGTACACTTTGAATAACCGCCCTGTACCTGTTTTAAAGGATGGTGCGTCAGGGGCTGAAGAAGCAGCGCAGGACGGAGGTGAGCAGTCGTCCTCTCCTCCGGCTGAAAAGGTCAAAGTGGAGCAGTCAGCGGGTTATGAAGAGAAAGTGGTAATGGTTTGCTTTGGGTTTTACATTACAGCTGGTAATTCAGACATATTCATGCGCTTAACCCTCTCGATGTTTTTCACACTAGAAAACAGACCGAACCAACAGATTCGAGTACCTTCTGAAGCAGACGGAGGTGTTTGCTCACTTTATTCAGCCTGCCGCTCAGAAGACCCCTACCTCTCCACTGAAGATGAAGCCCGGCCGCCCTCGCATCAAAAAGGACGAGAAACAGAACCTCCTGTCTGCCGGGGAGTAAGTACTTTGCCTGCTTCCTTCTGATATTCCTCACTGTTATTATTCTGTAACCAGATTGTAAATGAGAAATAGGTCTAGAGAATAAACAACTTCAGTGGAAATCCCACTGATAATGTCTCATTAAAGGGGGAATTTCCCTTTTGGTCTGGTTTGATGACTTAACCCTGAGGTATAGAAGTAGGGCAGGTGTCTATCTGCCTGCTTCTGTCATCTGAATTAGCAATTGTAAGCCATAATGTTTGTCATGTGCCGCATCTCGGTTCGCTCACGCTTTGGTTTTCGCAGTAACCGCCACCGCCGTACCGAGCAGGAGGAGGACGAGGAGCTGCTCAGTGAGAGCAATAAAGCTGCCAATGTGTGCACACGCTTCGATGAGTCTCCATCCTGTAAGTTAAAACCTTCACGCACTCATACGTCTGAGATGTTGCCGGTACAACTTAATTACATTAGTTGCAGGAGGAATAGTGAATAATGCGTCCAGTATGTGCTGCATGAGGGAAAAATAGTTGTCTTATGTAAAACCACATTCACACTGGGAGAACACTGGGAATGAGGTTTATAGCTGCTATAACGCAAGTGATAACTTGTATAGAAGACCTTTCACAACATTAAATGGATAGAAATGATGACATTCTTTAATACATGTTTAAAAATGTAATCACTCTGGTATAAGAGGACTAAAACATTTTGGGGTGTTAGGATGTCAGAAAATAATCACATCCAGTGCTGAAGCAGTAATTCTTTTCCACTATTAATTGTTTTATTGCATAATCATAGGCCACCAAGCATTTTATTTCTTAATTACTTATCTGTTGTTCATTACTCCTAACTTAATATGACATGTTATACACAGAGTGAAGGTTCTTTGGGTTCCATTATGGCAAGTTGAGAACTTTCTGATCTCTAATGTGTTTGTTTTTTATGCAGATGTGAAAACGGGCAAACTCAGAGATTACCAGATCCGTGGACTGAACTGGCTGATTTCGCTGTACGAGAACGGAATCAACGGCATCCTGGCTGATGAAATGGTACGACTGCCCTTCACCGTACTTTAAAACTCTCTGTGCGCCGCATCAGTCTTTCCTTTGAGCTAAAAGTTCAATAAGCGAGCACGAAAAGTAAAATCTTTCATCTCTCGTGTTTTCCTCAGGGTCTCGGAAAGACTCTACAGACCATTTCTCTCTTGGGCTACATGAAACACTACAGGAACATCCCCGGGCCTCACATGGTTCTGGTGCCCAAGTCCACGCTGTATAACTGGATGAACGAGTTTAAGCGCTGGGTTCCCTCACTCCGAGCTGTCTGCCTCATAGGAGACAGGGACGAGAGGGTGAGCAACGAAACATGCAATATGTTTATACACAACACTGACTGCTGTGCATTTGTTTGTTTTAATCACGCCTTTCTGCTTGTAGACGGCTTTCATCCGTGACACACTGTTGCCGGGAGAATGGGACGTGTGCGTCACTTCCTATGAAATGCTCATCATTGAGAGGGCTGTGTTTAAGAAGTTTAACTGGAGGTACCTGGTGATTGATGAGGCTCATCGTATCAAGAACGAAAAATCAAAGGTCTGCATTATTTGTTAGAAAATATATAAGTCTGTTGTAAGATTAACTTTCACAATATGCTGAATAGTCCTATCTATCTATCTATCTATCTATCTATCTATCTATCTATCTATCTATCTATCTATCTATCTATCTATCTATCTATCTATCAGTTGTCAGAAATTGTGCGAGAGTTCAAGACCACCAACCGGTTGCTGCTCACAGGAACCCCGCTTCAGAACAACCTGCACGAGCTGTGGGCCCTGCTTAACTTCCTCCTTCCTGATGTCTTCAACTCCTCTGAGGTAGTTTCCTTACCAGCTGCAACATGTCGAGTTTTTGCAGAATGAGAAAATTGCTCAAGCAAAGTATTTACCAGGAAGCACTTTGTCCTTTTGTAATTCTTATGAAGCACTGGCAGTGGAAAGCATTTATATATTCAGATGTTACAAAGTGAGAAAAATGTACATGTTCACTCAATCATACAAGAAGAAGAAGCTGGTATTTGTCATTCTTTGCTTTACCCTGGAGCAGAGGGGGTCAATGGTTCAACAGTGGCAGCGTAGAGGTGCTGAGGCTTGAACCCTGGCTTTACTTTTGGAGTCAGCATTGCCCAAATCTTTCTTTTAATTTCTTTTGCCTCAGGGTAATTTATTCAACATGTTTTTTATATTTCCAAATATTATGTGAAAATGATTCATGACAGGACGGTGTAGTGTGGCCCGACTCAAACTGGCATTCCTTTACCACCATGAACTGGGATTTATTCCACAGCCGTTTATAGATTTATTGCATTTTATAACTTTTTAATCAATGACACATCAAAGTTAGTTCCCGTTTATTGCTTATGGAGCAGTCTTTTCCTTGCCAGCCTCTCTTTTTATTCTCACTCCTGAAGGTAACAAGACAAAATACAGCTTGCCAAATAGCCAGGAACTGCCAAAGTGTAAAATTCCCCAGTCATAAAGTGAAATGATTTTCCTCGCATAGACAGTTTGGGTCAGAGCATAGCGTCAGCCATGGTAATCGGAGCAAAGAGGGTTAAGGGACTTGATCAAGGGCTCAGCAACGTCAGCTTGTTGGTGCTGGGGTTTGAACCTGATGATCAACCATTAACCATTTAAGGTACCACTGGAGTGGCACCACTGCCATTGGATACTCCTTCCATAAACATTGTTTCCTTAAGTACATAAGTGTTAATGAAGTTAACAAAGCTGCACTTCTGGTTGGGATGAAGAGTGACTAGCTCATGTGCATGTAAACACATGACACATTATCTTTTTAAGCAAATGCACTATAGGAAATAAACCAAGCTTTTGAGATTGCTATTTAAGTTTTGCGTCTTTTTTCCATTCTGTAGGACTTTGATGCCTGGTTTGACACAAATAACTGTCTTGGAGACCAGGAACTAGTTGAACGTTTACACACTGTGAGTATTTTTATTTTCTCCCCCAGATTTGTGAGTTGAGCAAAAACAAATGCATGTTTTTAATAGAAACCTAACTTTTTAGGTATTGCGTCCTTTTCTGCTGAGACGTATCAAAGCCGACGTGGAGAAATCTCTGCTTCCTAAAAAAGAAGTTAAGATGTATGTTGGGCTCAGCAAGATGCAGAGAGAATGGTATGGAAACATCATTTACAGAAATGACAAGATCTCAAAACCTCCAGACGTTCGGAAGCCAAAATTGCTTACATGGGGCACGTTATCTTTCCTGACAGGTATACTAAAATCCTGATGAAGGACATTGATATCCTGAACTCGGCAGGGAAGATGGATAAGATGCGTCTGCTAAACGTGCTGATGCAGCTCAGAAAGTGCTGTAATCACCCGTATTTGTTTGATGGTGCTGAGCCCGGCCCACCGTACACCACCGACCTTCATCTTGTAGTCAACAGCGGCAAGATGGCCGTCCTTGATAAACTGTTGCCCAAGCTGAAGGAGCAAGGTAAGCTGGAATACATGTGGTAAAGTGGCCGTGATCGGCTCTATCTTGCAGGCTATGAAATATAATAACCGGTTTGCTTGGAAGCCATAGTTTTAAAAAATTTTCATCTGACCTACCAAATCAATTCAGAATCTCTCTTGTACACTATATTGCCAAAAGTTTTGGGACACCTCCAAATGATTGAATTCAGGTGTTGTTTTTAAGAGGTTGGGTTTGGCCAGTGAAAGGAACTCTTAATGCAACATCAGTCTCCACTCCGATTTCTCCCAAAGGTGTTCTATCGGGTTGAGGTCAGGACTGTGCAGGCCAGTCAAGTTCCTCCACACCACATTTGCACTTTATGGACCTTGCTTTGGTCACTGGTGTGCAGTCATGTTGGAACAGGAAGGGGTCATCCCCAAACTGTTCCCAAAAAGTTGGGAGCATGGAATTGTCCAAAATGTCTTGGTATGAAGCTGAAGCATTAAGAGTTCCTTTCACTGGAACTAAGGGGCCGAGCCCAACCCCTGAAAAACAACACCCGAATACAATGATTTGGAGGCATGCCCCAAAAACATTTGGCAATATAGTGTATATTAAAATATAGAGTACAACCTTTCTGATAAATGGAGGAAAATAAATAGTTGTTTGTCAGATACAGATTATATTAGTCTAGCCCACTTGGTCTAAACTCTTAGTCTAATCTAATCTCTCCCTGATTTAAGGTTCTCGTGTGCTGATCTTCAGCCAGATGACCAGGATGCTGGACATTCTGGAAGACTACTGTATGTGGCGTAACTACGGTTACTGCCGCCTAGATGGGCAAACACCTCATGAAGAGAGACAGGTACACCCAACTTTAACGTCAGCTTTTGGAAACTTTGTTTTTCTTCGACTATTTCATTAGCCTATAGACACGCCGGCGATGTTAATGCTGCTGCAGGAAATCGAAACAGTTCATTTCAATTAACACCTGGCTACTTGGACATTTTAAATCAGGTTCTTCTGAAAATTAAATTACCGAGGTAACAATGTAGTGTTAACTTTCTAATGAATGATTTTGTGTCCTGTTGTTTTCCCTTAATCTCCTCAGATCTCCATCAATGTCTTTAATGAGCCCAACAGCCCCAAGTTTCTCTTTATGCTGAGCACTAGGGCTGGTGGGCTGGGGATTAACCTGGCTACAGCTGATGTGGTCATTATTTATGACTCAGACTGGAATCCTCAAGTGGACCTGCAGGCCATGGTCAGTGTACATCATTAATAATGGCTCCTTACTGCTAATGAAGGAGCAACTTTAAGTTCATTTAAACAGATCAAAAGTGTGTAATGTCTGGATGTTTTGAAGACTCATTGAGCTGTTTTTTCCCCCCTTGGTCATACAGGACCGTGCTCACAGAATTGGTCAGAAGAAGCAAGTACGCGTTTTCCGCTTCATTACAGAGAACACCGTCGAGGAGAGGATCGTAGAACGTGCCGAAATGAAACTACGTCTAGACTCCATCGTCATCCAACAAGGTGAGAACCTCGAGGACAAGCTGAGCTTTTCAGGTCATGCGTAATCAAAAATGAGAGCTTTCTTTATACCCTGTTCTTTGACTTCCAGGTAGATTAGTTGATCCTAGCATGAACAAGCTGGGCAAAGACGAGATGTTGTCCATCATTCGTCACGGCGCCACTCACGTCTTTGCTTCTAAGGAGAGTGAGATTACCGACGAAGACATTGATGTCATACTTGAGAGAGGAGAAAAGAAGGTACAAAACACAAACTCTCTCTCTCTCTCTCACACACACACACACACACACACACACACACACAATCTGAATCTATTGCATCTAATGTTTGGTTGTAAGTGTGTGTTGTGGCATGAAATATATAAAAAGGTATATATGGGATCGAGTTTTGTTTTCTTTAACCTTTAAGACCATGGAGATGAAGGAGAAGATGTCCACACTTGGTGAAGGCAATCTGAGGAATTTCACCATGGACACAGAAAACAGCGTGTACAACTTCGAAGGCGAAGATTACAGAGAGAAGAAAAAGGTAACAGTAGAACAGTAAATATAATAATAATATTTATAATAATTAAGATTTTTCTTGTTTTTATAAAGATTAAATCTTAACCTAATGTATTTGATATACATTTTTAGGTTTCTTATAATAAGAGTTACTGTATTTTGTTTTGCAGGTCATCACCAACTGGATTGAACCACCGAAAAGAGAACGCAAAGCAAACTACGCTGTTGATGCCTACTTCAGAGAGGCCTTGCGTGTTAGTGAGCCTAAAGCACCAAAGGTAATCCTTTCCAGCGTTCCTTGATCAACCTCAATAATGCATTAAAAAATAATGAAAGCCTGTTCCTGGTGAACAAGTCTGAAATGTCTCTACGGACTCTTTCAGGCTCCTCGGCCTCCCAAACAGCCCAACGTTCAAGACTTCCAGTTCTTCCCACCTCGGCTTTTTGAGCTGCTCGAGAAGGAGATCTTGTACTACAGGAAAACTATTGGCTACAAGGTGTGTGTTTATCTCCTTTAACTATTTGTGATTCCCTAATTGCCCTAATTGCTGCGATTCCCTAATTGCCCTATAGTAAGTTTAGAAACAAACCAGCCATGGTTTAAGAAGCCTGTGCTTTTTAACTCTCACCTCCAGGTGCCGAGGAATCCTGACCTCCCCAATGCTGCTCAGATGCAGAAGGAAGAACAGGCGAAGATCGATGAAGCAGAACCTCTAAATGAAGAAGAGCTGGAGGAGAAGGAGAACCTTCTGTCACAGGTAACCACGTGCACCTGCTTGGTGTTTAATACATTTTTTTCCAAGACGTATAACTAAGATTTCTTAGTTTCATACAGTTTTATTTTGAAAAATTCAAGTTACACTATATTGTCAAAAGTTTTGGGACATCCCTGCAAGTCATTGAATTTAGGGTTGCCAGGAGAATGGCACTTGTCTGACTGCATTGTGTAAAGTTTGGTAGTGTGGGGTTGGGCTTGGCCCCTTAGTTCCAGTGAAATGAAATCTTAATGCTTCAGCATACCAAGACATTTTGGACAATTTCATGCTTCCAATATTGTGGGAACAGTTTGGGGATGACCCCTTCCTGTTCCAACATGACTGTACACCAGTGCACAAAGCAAGATCCATAAAGACATGGATAAGTGAGTTTGGTGTTGAGGAACTTGACTGGAGTCCTGACCTCAACCTGATAGAACACCTTTGGGATGAATTAGAGCGGGGACTGTGAGCCAGGCCTTCTCGTCCAACATCAGTGCCTGACCTCACAAATGTGCTTCTAGAGGAATGGTCAAAAATTCACATAAACACACTCCTGAACCTTGTGGAAAGCCTTCCCAGAAGAGTTAGCTGGAAAGGGCGGGACAACTCCGTATTAAACCCTACAGATGTCATTAAAGTTCATGTGAATGTAACAGCAGACGTCCCAAAACTTTTGGCACTATAGTGTATGTAGCTTATTGGAAACACAGAACTCAAACTGTTCAGAACAGCTACATTAGAACTACACAAGACTCACATCAGGTACAGTTAGAGTTTTTCAGGTTCGCTTGGTAAAGACTGAACCATGTTGCTGCTGCTATCAGGGAAGATGTTGTTTAAGAATCAAGCAGAGGCAGTGTGAATAGCAAAACTATTTTTTTAAACTGAGATAAACGGGGAGTATTTCTAAAGAAGATCAGTGTAACGTTCAGTGTTATCTATAGGTAAACAAAAGATGTTGGCAGAAACGGATGTGGTGGTTGACGTGTTCACTGGCGGTTTGGCGAGTTTATCTAAATGGTTATCTAAATGATGGAAAAAGAAAGTGTCTGTGTTTGCAGATAAACCAGTTTTATACTAGAAGTGAGGTTTCATGACTGCTTTTTCAGGCTGCAGCCTCACATCCAGTGATTAGAACTATTATCTGTTACACTTGTAATGTCAGTCTGATTAATAGACTGTTTAGATGAAGCTTTCTTTGATTAAACAAATTTAACACAACTACAGTCTCGGGGGCAAAAGAAAGTACACCCTCCTTCAATTCTGCCATGAGGGGATCTGTGTATAAACAAATGCTTCCTGATTTCAATAATATGAAGCAATGTTTAAAAAAAAAAAAAAAAAAAAAACTCCAACAGAAAATGATTACTTCAAGCTACTGTGTAAATTTTTATATAAATAAATATATATGTATGTAAGTAATTCTGGTATAAATATTCCCCAACCTGGTTTCTGAATATTGGGTTACTTTTGGGAGGGAAATGGCTACACCACTGTGTTAAATATAATTTATGTATAATTTCTATCTCATGACTATATATAAAAATCAGTAAAATAAATAAATATATATATAGTCTCCTTGAGTAATTGGTGTAGAAATTTTTGCAGCCTGCTATAAAGGATCGCTACATGTTTTGCCTAATCCTCTGAATGTATTTATTTCCTTTGGTCAAGTTATAACACCTCTTCTAATTCAATAGGGCTTCACCATTTGGAACAAACGAGATTTCAATCAGTTCATAAAGGCTAACGAGAAATGGGGAAGAGACGATATCGAGAACATCGCCCGTGAAGTGGAAGGCAAAACACCTGAAGAAGTCATGGAATATTCCGGTAGAGTAACCCACGTCTTCCACGTGTTCAAACAGCACACGTTATTTACGTCGTTGCTTAGATGAGATTGATCGAAGGGCGTGTTTTTGTGTGTGTTGGTAGCGGTGTTTTGGGAGCGTTGCAATGAGCTGCAGGATATTGAGAAGATCATGGCTCAGATTGAGAGAGGTGAAGCCAGGATTCAGAGGAGGATCAGCATCAAGAAAGCACTGGACTCGAAGGTAGAATTATGACACGATACTAAACACAACACACACATTTATAGTGTAATTCTTTATGGTGTCTGAAAAGTCAGGAATATGTTGACCAAAATCCACAAAAACATCAAACTGAGAAAATGCGTAGGCCCTAAGGGTGACACTGTAGATCATAAAGACAAAATGCACTGATCATACATAACATTATGACCGCTGACAGGTGACGCGAAGGCAGGTGGTCATAATGTTATGCCTGATCAGTTTATGTAGTTTTACTCTTATCGGTTTCAGAAAACCTGTACATATAAACAAAAAAAAATTAAGCAAGAACTGAGATTAAATGGGATCCGTATACATACCCACTCTCTGAGGCAGCATTGTTTATATTTGGTCTAAACAGTAACTTACACATTGAATAATAGGGGATATTTTACAATAAACAAAACACTAAAGTGTAATTTTATTTAATCAACCACCACAGTTCCCATATAGTCGTTCTGTCTTTATATTTGAATATGGAATCTATTATTTCTGTGAATGTGTTGTGTCCATAATGCCTTTAATGAAAAGTTCTGTTCATTAATGAGTTAATGTTTTGTTTGCTTGTTAGATTGGCCGTTACAAGGCACCATTCCACCAGCTGAGGATTTCTTACGGGACCAACAAGGGAAAGAACTACACAGAAGAGGAGGACCGATTCCTCATCTGCATGCTGCACAAGCTGGGCTTCGACAAGGAGAGCGTTTACGACGAGCTACGCCAGTGTATTCGCAACTCGCCTCAGTTCCGCTTCGACTGGTTCCTCAAGTCTCGCACAGCTATGGTGAGTCTCAACGATGATAAACAGTGCCGCCAAAACTAAAAGAAATGCTATATTGCTATATAAGTCTTAGGTCTTTTTAAATCGAGCTGCTTGTGTGTCTTTTCAGGAGTTACAGAGGAGATGTAATACACTGATCACTCTAATCGAGCGTGAGAACATGGAGCTGGAAGAGAGGGAGAAGGCGGAGAAGAAGAAACGGGGACCTCGTAATTCTTCGGTGAGTTTTTGATCTACACTGTACTTAATGGATTGTTTATATCTTATACAGGAGACTAAAACCCTACCAACGTGTGTTTTCAGGCACAGAAACGTAAGCAGGACGGGACTCCAGACGGTCGCGGTCGTAAGAAGAAGCTGAAGTTGTAAACCACACTTGAACCCCCACTGACGGATGAGGCGCTTTAGTACAGCATTTGTGTTACGGGTCCCACTTACGTACTGTATCGTCTTGCCTCACAGTAGCTCCTCCTTTTTAAAAAGGCGTAGTGTTGTAAAATAGATCTATCTTTTAGTTACGTAATAAACTATGGCCATGCTGTTTTTTCTTTCTTTTCTTTTCTTTTTTTAATCTCTTTTGTATCTGTAATTTGTGAGCTATTAAAAAATTAAATGTATTTATGTTTGGTTACATACTACATTCCATTTGCTTGTCAGAATACTTCTTTTTTTTAAATAAGAGTCATCAGTATTGTATACATGCATATCTACCCTGGAACATCCTTTGGAACAAGTCTGTCAAATAAATTCCTTTTGGTTTTGTAAATTCGGCCGATTCTGTGATCTTTTGAAACAGTATTGTGATGGCTGTATTTGTGTTGGTGGTTTCTGATACAGGGGGTGCAGTGCTGGTGCTTGGTTCTGTAGCTCTTACAGATTTAATGCAGGAGGTAACATTTCCCACAGCAACCAGTTCCTGGCGCCAACAAGATGATCACAGTGACCTTCACGCCTGTGTCACTGACCACAGTGTTGGTTTCTGGAGGATTCTCACTCTGAATTCCTGACCCATTTTCATCAGTCATGCTGGATGTAAGGTAGCATGAGGAGAGGCTGCAGTTGCCTGAATAGTCAGCATTTATGCCTCAAAAAGTGGAGAAGTAGAAATATATTCTATGCAGTTAGTCTTACTACCAACTACCGTCAGTGGTGGATTTGTGAAAACCTCCGTGATTAGTTTTGAAAACTTCAGGTTTTCCCCGAACAGAAATATGTTTCTCTATTGCATGTTGACTTTAAATGGAATTTTAAATGTAAAGGTTTTAGTCTAGAACAGGACTAGCTCTGACATTTTGACAGCCAGTATCCTATTAACAACTGAGATGATTAGACTTTTTGCCTGTTTGTCAGCAACTTGATCAAAGTGTGAGATTCACCATATGAGAAAATTCCACGCAGCTAGCAAGCTTTAGACAGCTTTAAGCAGACCTTGGTATCTAAAAGAAGGGAAATAGTTAATGCTACATCAGGTTAAAAAAAATATTAAGAGCAAAAATATCTCTTTAAAGCCATTATTTTTATGTATTTTGCTTCTAATAATGCAGTGATTTTTCAACCACTATGAGAGAATGTCAGGTGTGCCGTGGGAAATGATCCATTTACCAATGAATTGGTCCCAAAAAAACCCGATTTATTTACTGGAAATAATTTGCCATTGTTGAGCACCTGTGACTGGCGGAGTAATGGAAATATGCCTCCATGTCAGTAGCTAGAGCAATAATTACCTTGTTAATTCATGACAATAGAATAAATGCACACGAAAGGTAGCAGTGACGTCACTGGATAAATATTTGAAAAGGAAAAGTGCAAACTCCGAGTCGGATGGACGGAATTCTGACCCAGGTTGGAATTTCCTTTGGGATCAATAAAGTATCTATCCATCCATCTAGATAGATAGATAGATAGATAGATAGATAGACGGACAGCCAGATAGATAGATAGATAGATAGACGGACAGCCAGATAGATAGATAGATAGATAGACGGACAGCCAGATAGATAGATAGATAGATAGACGGACAGCCAGATAGATAGATAGATAGATAGACGGACAGCCAGATAGATAGATAGATAGATAGACGGACAGCCAGATAGATAGATAGATAGATAGACGGACAGCCAGATAGATAGATAGATAGATAGACGGACAGCCAGATAGATAGATAGATAGATAGATAGACGGACAGCCAGATAGATAGATAGATAGATAGACGGACAGCCAGACAGATAGATAGATAGATAGACGGACAGCCAGATAGATAGATAGATAGATAGACGGACAGCCAGATAGATAGATAGATAGACGGACAGCCAGATAGATAGATAGATAGACGGACAGCCAGATAGATAGATAGATAGATAGACGGACAGCCAGATAGATAGATAGATAGATAGACGGACAGCCAGATAGATAGATAGATAGACGGACAGCCAGATAGATAGATAGATAGATAGATAGATAGATAGATAGATAGATAGATAGATAGATAGATAGATAGATAGATAGATAGATAGATAGATAGATAGATAGATAGATAGATAGATAGATAGATAGATAGATAGATAGATAGATACACGGACAGCCAGATAGATAGATAGATAGATAGATAGATAGTAATAGGTAGATCACAGGTAATAGATAAAATAGGAAGGAATATAACAAAAATAATAAAATACCCAAATTAGGGTACAAAAATATAACAAAAAATATATCAAATAACAAAATATAGAATATAACAAAAATATATCAAACAACAAAATATAAAATTTTACAAAATATAGCAGAATATAATGATATAAGAAAATATATCAGAAAAATACTAAATACAGAGATTTAGGAATAAATATGGAGAATGAGATGAAAAACAAGTAATGTGTAAGATAAGTATTTAAGGTTACAGACCTATTCGATGTGCAAAAACTGTTATGTGCAAAAACTGCGTGTTTATGAGTCCTGTGCAAATCTCAGTTTATTGAGAGTTCTGTATAAACCAGAGTGTATTGTGTGTAGTGTGTAGTTTATTGTACAGTCCAGGACAGAGAGAAGAGTAGTGTCAGCACTGACTCCTCCCACCCCGTGTGGAATTAAAGAGTCGCATGGCATGGGGGAGGAACAACCTCCTCATTCTGTCAGTGGAGCTGCTTCTCTGTTTGGAGATGATGTTGTACAGTGGATGCAGTGAATTGTCCATGATGGACAGGAGTCTGCTCAGTGCCCTCCTCTCTGCCACTGATGTCAGGCTGTCCAGTTTTGAGCCTACAATCAAGCCTGCCTTCCTCACCAGCTTGTCCAGACGTGAGGCGTTCTTCTTCTTTATGCTGCCTCCCCAGCACACTGCCGCATAGAAGAGGGCACTCGCCACAACAGTCTAATAGAACATCTTCAGTAGCTTTTTGCAGATGTTAAAGGAAGCCAGCCTTCTTAGGAAGTACAGCCGGCTCTGTCCTTTCCTACACAGAGCGTCTGTGTTGGCAGTCCAGTCCATTCTTTCATCCAGCTGTACTCCAAGGTACTTGTAGGTCTTGACAAACTCCACACAGTCCCTGTTGATAGTAACCTGGGCCTCCTAAAGTCCACCACCATCTCCCTGGTCTTTGTAGTGTTGAGGTGCACTACATGATCTATCTATCTATCTATCTATCTATCTATCTATCTATCTATCTATCTATCTATCTATCTATCTAAAACCCTAGTATGAGTGGTGGTCAAAGGAAAGTAAAAATGAGCTCGAGGAAGTACAGTGAAAGTTCTTTTTTGTTCGGATTTACTTTTACTTGGGATCTGACTACAACAACTTCATTATGCTTGATGTGTGTGGTGGTGGTGGTGGTGGTGGGAGCTATCCAACAGTGCAACGGTCCCAAGCATTCATCTCCAAATGAAAAACCTGTCACAAAACAAGAACACATTTATTTTGAAAACCTGCATACTGAGAAACAGGCAACTGTAATGAAAAACAAAACACAAAGGAGGTTATATTCTCATTATATATATGTATATAATATATATATATATATATATACTGTGTTAGGCTGCAGTCTGTCATACTGTAAAATCTTTGGTTGGTGGTGTGGCATGGGATTTTTTTTAATGTAAAAAATGTGCCAGGCTTCAAAAAGGTTGATATAATAATAATAATAATGAACTTCCACAAAGAAGCTTTAGAGAAATCAGCACAGCTGTTTATATTTATTTTTTTGTGCAGTCATTGCATTATAGACATCTTCATCAAAGGTCAACTAACTCCATCCATCCATTTTCTATATCCGCTTTATTCCTAATTGGTCAGCTAACTCATTATTATGATTTCATTTACAATCCCAAATGTCAAAACCTCATTAGTTGGTTTAATCCCATTTTTATTGTCTAACAGTTGCTCTTGCGATATTTCCATTTCCATGTCCATTTGATGGCAACTAGCCAGCTAGCCACACTCGGGGTTCAGGGATATCAAGCTGACTGCAGATTTATGAACCAAGGGGAGATTTAGCTTTATTAGATAAAATATAGTTTCCCCCTTTACTACAGATTTTCACACTCATGTCTTGTATCTACTCCTGCCTTGTTCAATCTTCCTGTTATGTTTAATTGTTCTCACATTAATAAGGGTCATTTTTAAGCCCTGAGGTTTCACTCTTTTAGTGTGAACCAAACAATTAAACTTACCACAAATTAAATTCTAGCTGACTGCCAAAATATAGCGTTTATTTGCTGCTAATTTATTGATTTAATTAGCAAATCGTTTAATTAAATACAGCCGCTGGAAGCCCGGGCCATCTAGCACTTATTCCATGTAAAAAGAACAAAGAGCAATTATAACAGTTGCAATTATCTTAATGGGTTTTAATATTCGCATGATACTAAATATGTACTATAAATTTAAACACCGGATAAAGCAAATGTCTCTAAATTTGTGTGTCTAGTAAATGAGATAATATTTCATTAATCAAGGTCATCCCTGTAGATGTTGTAGCAGAACAACTGTAATGTCTGTATTTAAAAAAAACCCATTTTCGTCTAAATTATTAACTATACTGTTATTCTACAGTAACATTGAGCCGTGATACATTATTTTGACATATTTTAATTTCAAACAAATGTACAGTGCACTGAACTGAAGAAAAAGTTGTTTTGCTGCATGTATCTCAGTGAGAAGTGAAGTTCTAGTATTTTAAATACACTATATTGCCAAAAGTTTTGGGACACCTCTTCAGATCATTGAATTCAGGTGTTGTTTTTCAGGGGTTGGACTCGGCCCCTTAGTTCCAGTGAAAGCAACTCTGAATGCTTCAGAATACCAAGACATTTTGGACAATTTTATGCTCCCCACTTTGTGGGAACAGTTTGGGGATGACCCCTTTCTGTTCCAACATGACTGTACACCAGTGCACAAAGCAAGGTCCATAAAGACATGGTTGAGCGAGTTTGGTGTGGAGGAACTTGACCGGCCTGCACAGAGTCCTGACATCAACCTGATAGAACACCTTTGGGATGAATTAGAGCGGAGACTGCGAGCCAGACCTTCTCGTCCAAAATCAGTGCCTGACCTCACAAATGCGCTTCTAGTGGAATGGTTAAAAATCCCCATAAACACAATACTAAATCTTGTGGAAAGCCTTCCCAGAAGAACTGAAGCTGTTTTAGCTGCAAAGAGCAGGCCAACTCTATCTAACATTCATGTGCAGGTAAAGACAGTCGTCCCATAACTTTTGGCAATGTATATTTTGTATGTCATTTGTGTCTCCATCCTGGTTTTAAGTCGATCCCAGAAAGAACTAAGAGTCAACCCCACATCTGTAGAGCTGAATCCACTGAGAAATAGCAATGTAATATAAAATATTTCAATTAGTGAAAACATCAGAGAATTTCAGTGAAACAGTAAAGTAGAAAATGGCCTTTATTTTGAATTTGAACAAATCAGGACTTATCCAAGTGAGACCACCTTTCAGAAAAATCTTTAGAAAAAATCTATGTAAAAATATTTTCATAGACAGATAATATTTTCTAATCAGATAAGCTTATTCGGTAAATGCCAGTAACATTTTAAGCCTTGTTAAGAGTTCTGTAGTAGCATTAATTGATTAAGAAATAATTTTCAATTATTTTTCCAATTAACTGTCTTTGTTTAATCTCCATGTGAGACTACATTTACAATACAAGCACTAAAGTTTTCTCACTCCTCTGTCAGTGTAGATTAAGACTCTTAAAATTGCCTTCAGGCGCTGTGAGATCTTGTGAGCAAACTCAGTAAACACTGTTTCGAAGCAAACTCTGTGATGATCGAATGTTTAGTCTGAAGTGGCTGATTTAACTGGAACTATAACAACATCCTGGCCAAGGAAATGGTTTGATGCCATTCTCTATACATTAAACTCCTTTGCACACTTTGTATCAGTTCTATCCTTTGTGCAAAATTCATGTACAGGTTCAAGAAGTGTCCTTGAGGTGTGAAAATCCCCTCTGAGTTCTCCTCAGTGACTCAGACCTTTTCTCTCCTGGGCATGGAACACTACAGGAACGTCACATGCTTTTGCGTCCCAAGTCCACGCTATATACCTGAAGGACCGAGTTTAAACGCTGGGTTTCTTCACTCTGAGCTGTCTGCCTTGTAGGAGACAGGGATGAAATGTGAGTGACAAGTCACGTGCCTCGGTGGAAACGTGTTTATAGCTGAAACTGACTGCTATTCTTTTCTTGTGCTTGTCTCAGTCATGCTTTTCTGCATATAAACAACCTTCATCCATGACGATCCATCCTGCTGGTTGTCATTGAGAGCGATGACTTACTTTTTTTTTCCTAAAGTTTAACTCATGCAAATTTTTGATAAACCACGGCTATTGAAAAACAAAGGTCAGCATTAACAATGATTTACTCATTACATCACACCATCCATCCGTCCGTCCGTCCGTCCCTCCATCCATCCATACATTCATTCTCTACACATGCTATTCCTGTTGGGTCATGAGGATCCTGGAGACCCATCAGGAGACTCTGGACAGGATGCCAGTCAATCACAGGGCACAATCTCTCTCTCTCTCTCTCTCTCTCTCTCTCTCTCACACACACACACACATTTATACACTACATACAATTTGAGATATATTCAACTTTCAAGTCTGAAATTTTATTCAATAAAGTTTTGTTATAGGAAAATACCAAGAAAGAAGCAGATGTCTAATGTTCAGTTAGGAATATTCATATAAAATCCATTTGTGCATAGGATTTCCTTTGTTTAGCTATCAGAAAGACCACCAGTTGGCTGATCGACCGAGTTGTCTTCCTTTCCACGAGCAATATGTTAAGCTTCAACAGAAAGAGAAATAAAATGTTTACTTGCAGCACAGGTATGATGCAATTGAGCCAATAATGGCTTTCTAAATGTTATTTCCATCTGAAGCAATATCATATAGCATTAATATATAAATTGGTTTCAGTGTGAGCCCATTTAATGTTGTGGAACATCTGCAAGACAAGTTTTCATTATAAAAGCTATAAACAGTTCTTTTTTATTAGCCTCGCCTTTTCTGTCTCTGCTTTAATTTATAAGACAATAGATTTTTCTTTTCAAATATATTCCTCTTTCCATTTTCTGCTGTCATGTATATGTGACAAATAATGCTTTCTTCTAACACAGGGATTCACAAACCTTTTTTCCTTTAACTGTAATCCACAGATTCCCATTTTACAGATTTACTAAATTAACAAAATCCATTTATTCAAATATTGTAATAGTAATATTTATATATGAACTATCATACATTATATGGGCTAAGCACTTAAGCCATAGAGGCTTTAGAACTTCCCACTCACAGCACACATTTCAGCAATAATGATGGGTTGTGAGTTTTCCTAAAACATCTATATATTAAAGACCTCATGGCTATGCTTCGCAGAACATTGAGAGCTCAGAACCATGGGCCTGATGTAGGGGCTGTCTGTGCACACCACCATGTCAGTGTCAGTGCTGTGCTAGAAATGTTATCCATCATCCAAATGTTATCTGGTGCTGTGTTCTGGGTTCTCTCCAGTGATGGACAGGGTTGACAAGAGCTAATAAATTGTGCATAGTGCTACAGTAACTGTACACCTACAAGTGTACCTGATAAAGGCAAAGATAAACAGGTGAACCTGAAACAGTAGAGAGATCCCAGATGTGCTACTCTCCACAGTGAGCTCTCAGCGGAGATAAAAGCTGGGAAGCATTGCACATTTCCTCAGGTGAGTCACGAGTGGCGGGAAAAATATCCAATTAACCTTTTAATTCTGTATTAAAAGCCTTTTTCATCATTTATTGAAAGTAGTAATTCATTTTAAACTCTTCTAAATGCATTCCTTACCATGATATATTTGAAAAAATACTTTATTTGGTCGTTTGGTGGTGTTGTGGAATTAGCATAATTTTGACTAGCCAGTGAGCGGTTAAAAAACAAAACAAAAAACAAGGTCAGTTCACAGCTTAGATAAGTTTAAAATAATTTATATGATTTGTGTGTGTGTGTGTGTGTGTGTGTGTGTTAGATGGTTGGTTAGTTAGTTAGTTTGTTATTTAGTTTGCTCGTTTAACTAGTCTAGTCATCCATATAGCTTGAATGTACTATGAATATTTACTTTAGGGGCATAAAACTACGACATTCCTTATTGCTATTTTTAGTAAAAACAATAAGTAAACAATTTAAAATATTTATTTATTTTTTTCCTGCCAGAAAAGAATCTGACCTTTGGGACTGAATAATGTGCTTACTGGCATTTGTTATTCTGTTTTAAACAGCTCAATAAATTCTATATTTTTTCTAGAAAATGTTAATTTTTTTTGTTTTTATTTATTTATTTATTTATTTATTTATTTATTTATTTATTTATTTATTTATTTTAAAACAGTGGCTCTACAATGTTTCAGCATACCTGAACTGAGTCTTTATTGCTTAAAAAATGTTTAGGAGTTGTTCATCTTCTCGCCACAATGGGGCGCTGTTGCCTTATTTTATCACCTTGTCATTTCCCCTCATCAGTGCTGCGTGGAAAAGTGGAAGGTGAATCTCTTAAAAAATTTGTCCTGGCAGTCAGAATTGGTGTATTCTCCTTTGTTTCTGTAACCATAATGAGAACTCAGTTGCTGGCAGCGTACTTGGTGTGTTTAACTGAGTTTTATTCACCACATGTCAGATACCTTTTGTCAGACAATAAATCATATAGAAAAATGAATGCACCCTGGAGCATCCTTTTTAATAGCGACAGTACAGAAATCCCTTATAAAATGATAATGCATGCTATAGGGATAAACTCTTCAAATTATTGTATGCCTCTCAAGGTTATTTGAACATAGCTCTGACTGGCATAAATATGGTTTTTGTCATTATTTTTGTGACATTGGCAAAGTTCTCTGGCCAGTTTCTTTTAATTTTTATTTTTCACTGTATGCTTTTTTTTCCCTCTTGACCAGTTTCCAAGTTAGGAAAAATAGATTTCCCCTCATAGATAAACAGAAACAAGAATAAGATAAATTCGAACACAGGGAAAAGAAGGTTAATAGATAATTTATTGATCACATAATGAAAATGGCCAGATAAAACCCACTGGACACATTTGTGGTGCAAAAACCCAACAGATTTGAAACAAAATACAAGATCATATTTAATGACACACTGAGGATGCACCAATGCCTTTTTTTTTTTTTTTTAAATAAATAACTTTTCATTGTCATGTTCATCGTATTTGGAGTGTATAGGCAATTACCACAGACATGAACTTCAATATGTTTTCCTATATAATGAGAAAACGGCCAACACTAAACTGAAATGCATTGGCATGTGTTGTTGAAAGCTTTAATGCATTACATTGATTTGTGGAATTCGGTTTAGTAGCCTTTATTTGTCACATATAAATTAGAAACAATATAGAAATCCCACTACACCAGTGGAAATCATTAAGGGGTAATCATCTGTGCTCTTTTGCAGTGGTGTGGTGACTTGCTGGATGTAGACAAGAGAGACGGAGCTGCTTACATTTCTGCTGGACTGATTCCAAGTTGAACATCTTGCTTAAAAGCTCAGTATGTATGGAGAGAAGAACTACACTTGAACCTACTAGAAAACACCATCCACTGAGTCCTGGTAAAGAGCCTTAAGCAGCTATCAGATCCTCATGATTATGCTTCATTATGCATGATATCTGCAGATCATGCTTATCTGTATGTCGTTTATATTATTTGTAAGCTGCAGAGCAGGCACTTTTTCTTCATAACCGAATCAGTCATTGCTCGTTAAACACGCAGAGACTGGCATAGGCAATGGTGAATTCCAGTTTCCTTTCCTGTTTCAACATATGGTGTTAGTCAGGCAACCAGCTTGACAGCCATATTTGAAGCTATAAATCCATATTTGCCCTGCATATCAGTGTTTCCTTGCAGCTGCAGCTGTCTTAATTGGTGAGTAACACTCGCACAGACTGTAATAGATGAAGCCAGGCTGGTGATTGACAGGCCTGTGAGCTCAGTAGCATGGCTGGGAGATGACGTGACAGGTTTACACTTTGGTAATTGTGATGAGATTTAGTCAGGCTTGCCCACTGTTAATTAAAAGGGCAAACCAAGCCCTGTAGAATTTTTGTTTCAAACCTGAGTGGCGCCTGTTGGCACGTTTACTCCTTCGTGTCTGGGTTTATAATTTCCTAATCAGTCGGATTGTGACCTTTGACTGCCACTGTTTCCTTTGTAATGAGATTTATATTGCACAAGTGTACATTTGATGTTCAGTGCCTTTCGAAACAGGCTCTGCCGTTGCATAATTTGTCCATGCTAATTCAACTCTACTGCAGTAACTTGCTTCAATTCATTATTCTTCCTTTCAGTGCATCCTCTCCATCCTTCTGCTATTCATGCTGAATCGCTTGGAACTGCACGAGGCAGGTGAAAGGATTAAAGAAAATAAAAGGGATGGGGATAAAACCTGTGTGTTTTCCAGTTATCTCCAGTCTAGTGTTGAGCAGCACTACAATGTTTTATTAAGCACTGCATTCTAATCAGAAAGATATATTATATCATTCAAACCTGGCGAATCGATAAGCCACAAGGGAAGGCGTCCGAGCCTATCGCAGTATCTTTGCCGGTGTTTGAGTAATGGAACTGCAACTCTCTGAGCACCAGAAGAGGCACTTAGAATAGTTATTAGCACCGGGGCTTCAGTAACTCAAGGCTTTCGGGTGAACAATCAAGCTGAGCGTGACAACACGACAATTCCGCTCTGATGAATTATATTTTTATCATATCCTGCATAGCATATAAGAGAAAGATGTTAGGACCGATTTGTTGTTTTTTGTTTTGTGACATAAACAATGCATTATGTTCTGTTATCTCGTTTGATATGTAGTTTCAGCAGCACACACGGTGCTGTCTTGTCGTTTGATTTATATGACGATACTGCAGGATATATCTGTGCCATAGACATAACTGATTTTTAAGGATAAAATTGGATTTTTATCCTTATCCAAGGTGGACCTCGCTTCCATATCAAAAAGATTCTGCACCCTGTATAGCCACCTGAATTATGAACAGTTTTGCTCCTATGATGGTTTAGCACCATGGATATTATTAATTTCCTGAAAATTCCAATGAATTGATATATATAACGAATCAATCTGTCAGTGTTTCCTTATGTGTGTCCCTTCTACCTGCAAGTTCTGAATTAATAGATTTCTGCTCTTCTGTCTAATCTCCTGATTTTTAAGGTTATCTCAGGACATGGTCAAAATGGTCAGCTGTATTTTATGCTCCTTTAATACCCTTCTCCATTATCATACATTGTCCTCTTCCACTGTTTGGAGTACCTAATCTAAAACTATTCATTCATATGTTCATAGTCAGTCTCTTCCTCTGCAAATATAAAAGGAAAAAAAGGATGATGCCAGACCATTCTTGATGGAGCTGCATGATGTACCATTCTTAAAAGCAGAAAGAGGTCAGTATTGATCTACCCTCTTCCTCTCATTCTTTTGCCTCGGCAACATCACTGTGTCCGCCTTCTCCCGTTTTACCAGCATTCAGTACAATTGCTTAGATTGGTTGTGAGACCTCCAGGAATCACAATCAATTGAGACTTATTTCATACAGAAAGCTGGCATGTTTGACACTAGCTTTTTACCAGTGGAGAGCCATAAATAGGCAGAAGAAAGACGGGAATAAAGAAGCAGCTGAGACCAAAGCCAAAATGTATAGACGCCAAAAGGAGCTGATAGAATTGATTATGTTGATGCTGAACAGGGCTGAGAAGTTCTTTGGATACAGATAGTGCTGGGAGGTTGAGCCAAGGAACTCCAGAGACTCGTTTACACGTCTGCGTTGAAGAGGCTCTCCGGAGCGTTTATGAAATGAAAATACTGGGAGCTGAAAATGTTGGGCGTGAGTTTTGAATAACATCCTGGAACAGGCAACACTCTCTCCAGAGTAATTTGTGGCTTTTCTACATTCATTGATTTTTTTGTTTGTTTGTTTGTTTTTAAAAATCACCTTGTGGCAATAGGCTGGATGTGTAGTGAAGTGATTTCCTAAATGTGAGGCATTAAATTAAAGACTGTGTTTAGATAATGCTCAAAAGAGTGAGTGGCTTCAGCTGTTCTGAGACGCTTCACTGCGCAAGATCATGTCTCAGTAATTAAGCCCATTACAGCGTTGTGGTGTTTTGTATTCGAGAACAATGAACGCCCAGGACAGGACAATCCACCAAATCAGGGAATTAATAGATTGTATGATTGTGACAGTCTTTTATACAGTGTATATTTATATACAGAGACTCAAATCTCCAGAGGTGTCATAGTGTCTGATTGCCAGTGGAGTCTGAGATTTAGGTCTCTAGAATCTGTCAGAAGAATCTCTTTAAGCAGTCAGAGTATCTGATCACCAGAGGATTCAGGGTGTCCTGTATCCAGTGGTGTTAGGACGTTGGATCTCCACATGAGTCAGATCTCCAGAGTAGTCAGGGATCCACAAGGAATTAGTAAATCAGATCTCTGAATGAGACAAGGAGTCAGATCTCCAGAGGAGTGAAAGAGTCATGAGCCAGAGAGTCAGATATACAAGAAGTGAAATTTCCAGGCAAATCAGAGAATCAGATCTACAGAGTCAGATATTCAGAGGAATCAAGGAGTTATATAATAAGTAGTCCAATTTTCAGAAAAATCAAAGAGCCTGATCTCCAGAAACGTGAGGGAGGGATCTCTGGAAGAATTCAGGTCTCCAAATGAGTCAATGGTGTCAGATATTTAGAAGAATCGGGGAGTCGGATTATAAGTAGTCTGATCTCCTTAGGAATCAGAACAATGAGTGTATCTGCTCTCTGGAGGAATTAGTGCTTTAGCTCTCCAAAAGTGTTAAGAGTCTGATCTCCAGAGTAGTCAGACAATCTGATACCCAGATTTCGTGAAGTTCGTGAAGTTATCTCATAAGTTTCAAGTTCCATTAAAGCGCATTTTAATTGTATTAATGAAGATCTTTTGCCAATAATTCAGAGGTGAAATGTTGATTCTTTTAGTTCTTTGGTGTTTCATGGATCCACTCTATGGATGTACTCAAGAAAAGAAGCTCTCCTCAGTCTTATTTTCTGTCATATTAACGTGTTGCCAAATACTTAGTCATTATATGAAGTCTCATAGCGGGAAACACAAAATGGTACGTATTTGTCAGAGATGTTGTGAACTGGAAATTGATGAAACGGTTTCTTACACAATTTTCTGTGCTTGTAAACTGAACGTAGGCTTCAGAACAAATCTCAACACCAAACAGGCATTTCTTCATTAATCAAAATCTAAAGACGACATCCGCAGACAGAAGCTTAATGGGATCACAAATCTTCTCAAATTTAGCCAGCCTGCATATGAAAAACTAGAGACGTAATGTCTAAACAACTGAGGCTTTTGTGAGCTGACACTTAAAAAATCAACTTCACAGGGAGACACAGAAGACATCAGCCTCAGTCTATCACAAACAATGCAGAAAGAAGGATGACAGTGTGGACACTACTTTATTGGAAACCAAGTCGCAGTGATCTGTATTTGCTTTCTGACACCTTCAATCCCCTGTACAACAAACTGCGAATGATCAGAGCACAACATCACCAGGCTGAAAATGTCATTTTTGACCAAGAACAAAAAGTGCAAACATGTGAAGGGGGGGAAAACAAAATCTTGCATTTGCGCTGCACTTTTGTCAAAACAGCTGTAAATTCTAACAGGAAGACCAGACCACCAAGCAAAGAGCAAACAGAGCAACATAGCTATGTATGTCAGGAAAAAAAAAAACACACATCATGTTCTGGTGTATTTCAAACCCAGCAATACATTTAGTCAGAGCATTGTTCATGAACAAGACCAGACACCAAAACAGAAGGAGAGCAAAATAATATACACCGTAAGGGATGTGCAGGTTTGTACACAGGTGAAACAAAACAACTGCATTTATAAGGTTCGTGTCTCCACATAGAAGGATAAAATTCTTCAGGAAGGAACTGTGTTGTCTACCTACACCTGAAGGGAAAGAAGAGGAGGAGGAGGAGGATATTTTGCACATTCTGGACAGAGAATACTGGAGTGAAAGAAGAGTGAAGGATTTTGTACAACTGAATTTCTCTAGTGGTTTTCAATCCAATTCCATTTATTTATTTATTTATTTATTTATTTATTTATTTATGAGAGGTGAAAATTCATGGGTATAATTAGGGTATAATTAACATTAATTACACTACATCTGCTTAAAATGTCATGAGTTTATAATTTATTTAGATGAACATTTTGCTTGTTAGCATGTAGCATGTTGGGTTCCTTGACTCCTTGATAAAACCATCAGAATTTTAATACATTCTCGTAAGAAGCTTTGTAGACAGTATATACTGTACAGTGCTATACAGTGATAATAGTGCTGCTGTGATGATTATTTTGGGATAAAATGGACAATAAGGCTTGAACTGATTTATGCAGCCATCTTATCTGATCAGGTCTACTTGACATTGCGTTGGCTTGGTTTTATGATTTTTTTTTAAATAACTAAACTCACAGAAGCTTAGTGAAGGAGGCCCTCTGAAACAGAGCCATCCATCTGTGTAATAGGCCTTGTCAAAGTTAAAAGGGAATCAGCACTTCTCTTTGAAACGATGCGTATGGAGTTGAAAGGAAAGTGATAAGCCGTGAACGTGGCATGCAAAGCCCAGAAGAGGCCCACCGGTGCAAAGCTTACCCTCGAGTCCTCGCAACTCTCCCCATCTGTCACCAACACAGAGCTTTGCTCCATGGTTAATAAATGTGCGCTGTTTTCTTCTTTAATCTGTCACAGCTTGTTTATAACCACCTGAACCTGCATGTGACTTCCTTAGTCTCATCACTTTGAAGTTCTTTATTTGCCCCCGGTGAAGATTCTTTCTGTTTTCACCAATTTCAAATAACTACGTCATGGTTCAGTGCAAAGGTTTAAGTGCTGGTGATGAAACGTACCTCTGCGTTTGCTATTTTACTTCATTCTTCGGTTTCAAGACTGATGATTTGATGAAGTATATGGTAGGAAGAATGTGTGGGATGCTACCAAAGGAATCCCAAAGCTGCTTAGGGTTTAGAGGAAGTATGTAGGCAAAGGGCATGTAAATATTGACAGAATATTTATATCACATTTAGAAAGAAAGATGATAAACTCTGGAACGGATTTAAAAATTGCAGTCCTGACATCCTAGCATGGACTGTTTGACTAGAGTGCTTTTGTTAATGAAATACAATCTGTGAAACTTAACACACTGTAATGACTTGTTCATGCAATTTAGTTATTTATTTTGCTTCCAAACAAATGGGCTTCTGGTGCTTTCAGAGCATTGCAAAGGCACCTCTGAAGAGGAAGAGTGCGCCACTTAGGAAAAGCAGTGTAGCGCTCTCTTCCATCTACTCGCTGAATTAAATAGTTTAGCAACTTAGTCAGCTGCTTTTCTCTTTCGACTCAGAGCAATAAAGCTGTTTATACAGAATCAATGTTTAATCATTGTGAAGATGAACTTGTAACAGCTAACTGCATTTGAACTTACATCGCCTATTTAAGTTTAAGTCATCATCAGAGAAGAGTCATACGAGTGTTGTGCTTTACCTGACCTCTGAGAAAAGTTCAAGAACACTGAATCATGTTTTCAAATAAAATTTTTCCATTAGACAATGCCGTTCTGTACAGTTTTCCTTGGATGAGGCGAGAGAAAAATGGCAATGTCTTCATCTCAGTGGAAGTGTGCAGCCATTTTATTTGACAGGGCAATAAAGCACATGCTTTCACATATCACGCCTTACTATTTACAACCTGCTCCCTTGATTGGTGGCCAGCTGCGGGGCTGTAACTGTTCCGAAAGACTATGAAAGCTCGGGCAGTTTCGAAGTTCATGGCGGTTGTCTCTCAAAGCACTTATGACAAAGTATAACAAGTGCCTCGAATAAAACTTCACCCTGGACAGACATTATATATTTATGTTGAGGTATTTCTGATGAGTTTAGTCATTTTGATGGTAATTTGTTTAGTTTTTTTAATATTCCACTGAGAGGTTATTAGTTGTGTGATACAACAATGTCACAGGAAAATATTACTAGCTCGGCATCAAGAGAAAAAATGAATCAGTCCTTAACATATTGAATAATTGTCAGGTTTTGCTGTTAGCGCATAAAAGCCAGAGCTCCTTTTCTCACTTGCAATTTTCCTGTGATGTATTAATAATGTCATAATAATGAGAAACCTAATGTAGTAGTAGTGGTGAAGATGATGGTACAAACACTGGACTCAACTTCCAGAGCTGGCTTCAGTGTCGGTGTGAGAAAAGGTGACTCTGCAGAAGCTGGTCTGTTTGAGCGGAGTATATGGATGAGGAGATAAGAAAGCTGGATAGACTAAAGGATTAAAGCACTGCTGCATCACTCTCGAAGTAGAGATGAAGCCCGGGCTAAATCCCAGGCACCGCTGTCGGCAGGTAGTTAAACGGCATCGTGGGAAATAGTAGGAAACGAGTCACTACTGAATATAGAGCAGAGCGATGATGAGAGTAGTTCACACACTTTTAATTAAACAATAATATGGACGCTTTTCTGGTGGAATTTTGAAGTGTACAGACTGAAATGCGAATAGGATGTGATATACATGAAAGACGTGCAGCACATGCACTGTGACTGAAATTTAGAGCTGTGTATTATGCACATGTTGTCTATACACTTTCGTGTGTAGCAGTTGATATCACCTGTGTGTGTTATTTTGTGTGTGTGTGTGTGTTCAGGCTGAAGCTGGCCTCGGGCTATGCTTAGCCTAGGGATAGAAATCATACAGTGTAATAGGCCTTGTCTGATGATTTTTCTAAATCAGATGTGGTGTTTTCTTTTTCTTTCATAGTGTCATAGCTCTTATCTGAAAGGTTAGAAAACTGGCTGTTTCACTGTGTATCAACACATGCATGCATAATCCACCAGGAGGAATGTTGTTTACTTTTATTATTCTATTAATCAACACAAATCTATAATTCATGCTGTTCCTAGTTGAGGATTTGAAACACTGGTTCCTGTCACTTGTATAACCATTACGATCACCTGAGAAATCACTCGCTGAATATGTACTCATTTCCATTTGAAGTGTAAAAAAAAAAGAAAAGACAAATATTTCAGGAAACTGCAGCAAACATTGCCCCCCACAGACCCCCACACACACAAACAGAATATTGTGTTTGAGCTTGAAGGGGTTGGTTGGTTTGGATGTTGCCCACGCACCTCATGATTCTACAGCTGTACTTGCTCTCTTATTTTGTCATTCCGACACTGTCTTAAACTCAAACTGGCCAAAGGAAAGTTTTTTTTTTTTAATCTATAAATGCATGTGCGTGTTGCTGGGAGTCGAACTTGAGACAGCGTGATTAATTTTTGATGTACACTGACATTACAGCGCACTGAGTTCTGAGGTTTTTGGGAGATCTTGTTAATAAGTGAGCCCCATGTGAGACAAATTTAAACAATGTAAACAACAAAAATTAACAGCAGATAGATACAGAAACTTCATAAGATTTGTTTTGTGATGCATGAACGTGCAGTTTAAATTATGATAATATGAGATTATACATTTGATGTTTTACTGAAAGCCATTCATCACTACAGACAGAAATTAATCTCTTCTTTTGCAATGCATTCAAATTTCAAAATGCATTGATGGCCATGAACAGCTAAGCCTTATTAACATGCCTTGGAGGTTGCCATTTATGTATAGACTACAGCCTTCAAAGACCAGCACTGTCCTCTGTGTCCCCTCAGAAAGCAATATAATATATCATAAAAATGTATTTAATAAATATACAAATCAGAAAGCCAAAATGATAATAAACATTCCTTTTCAATCACTGCGAATTTAACAATGTTCATATAAATTGGCTGATAGCTTATAACACTTGAAACATCACATTCTCCATAAAAAACTAGAAACAGCCTAATAATCCAAACCTCACCTGAAACCCTGGGACATTTAGTGAATTATGCCACCAGTACGTAACACAAATTGTATTTCCCAAGATTCTTAGCAAGTGAACTACAGACATCACCTGACCTCGTCCCTACAACTACTAATCCTGCACAACGAATCTTCCTAACCTAAACCTTGACCTGCTTTCTGCCTTTGAAGAGGCCGGAGCCTTACCATCTGACATTCAGGGTATGACTTAGCTCTCTATGGCAGGCTACTTTATATGATGTATGAAGGTGATGGACATAATATCCATCCATCCATTTTCTCTAGCACAGTATCCTACAAAGGGTCACAAGGAACCTGGAGCACAAGCTCAGGGACACCCTGGATAAGGTATCAATTCATCACAGGGCACCAATCAGCCTACTGTGCATGTCTTTGACTGGAGGAGGCAACCCGGAGCACAGGAACAACATGCAAACTCCACACTTTACAAGTTTGTCCTATCTGATCTCTTGTTTTTCACTATAAGTTTACTCTTTGCTCCTTTACTCTCAGGCTTGTCTGCTTGCTCTTTCAATAAAACCTGCGTTTGCATCGTAACTCGATGTGCTCTCCTGACAGTACAGACGCACGTCGATGTGACAAAGAGATGCAAAGCTGACGTCATGATATACTTTTATGGTTCTTGTCATTACTCTGTTCTGAGTTTTAGAGTCATTGATTTGTTGTCTTTGTTTTGGTTAGTATGCATTCATCTCTAAAGGAAAATGGCCCATAGTTTAATGAATAAGCTGACCATGCAGTTATCTGTAGTGAAATTTTGAGCACATTGTATTTTGGAATCAATCATTTAGTATAAAATCCAGTCTCTCCTATGTGTTTAATAAACACCAATAAGTATCAATGTTATTAGAGATTTCAATTATCAACTTTTACACAAAAATCAGTAGCACTGTAATCTAATAAATGTGAAAAAAACAACAATAAAAACCAGATATGCCTCTATATATCATTCTATAAGCAAAAAAACATTTTTCAAAAATTCAATTCTAATCTTGTTTTGTTACAGGCCATTTGCTAAAGGATCCAATATGTTTTCTTTCGTATCTTATTCCATTTGTGTGTTTTCCCTGCTATTGCTATATGTTAGTACTGGATATTGGCTCAGTGCAAGCTCTAATAACAAAGATGATAAATCGTGTAAATATATGTGTATATATAGATGTTATGTATATTGTGTCTATATAATTACTGTCTACGCAGATTCACTGATGCACTGCTCCTGTTTCACACTTCTACAGCTCATACAGCGAGTTTAGGATTTCTTTGGCATTTTGCTAAAAGAACATTTTGGAAATCCTTGGCCGTCCATAATTAAAATGACTGGCACCAGGAGATTTTTTGATCTGGCTAAGAAGATCTAACTCCAGTTTCAGAAGGTGATGCCAAGCAGATAAAATTGCTAGAAATCCATTTAAGCTGGATAGTTTAACATGCAGCTTGGTGAGCAGAGACCTCAGCCGTCTATCATGAAGCCTTATAATAATATTTGGGACCTGGGACTTCCTTGATTAGACAAAATTGGTTAGGCTTTAACTGGGTGATGAAAAGCACATGAAACGTCTTAAGTAAATGTCTCTAGTATTTTCCGAGTTCCAGACAAAATCGTCACTAACACATCTAATGAATAGACGCAGTTTGACCGTGTCTCAGAGCACATTTTATCTATTTGTAAATGATACAAGAACCGAAACTGTTGCTTCTTCGCTTAATAAGAAATTGTGTATCTCTGGCACATTCAAGCATTTCCCTTTTCAGTTTGAAGTGGCTGGGATGAAATCTACCACCTTGCTGTTCGAGGCCGTGGTTCTTCCCTGAAAACGAATGGAATGCTCCTTTCAGGTGAGAGAGAGACCTTGCCCTAGGAAGAGTTTAAGTATTATGGGATATTACTGAATGAAAAAAAAAAAAAAGGACGAGCCGATCAGGTCTGCGACGGCCATGTTACAGTTTCTGTAGATTAATCCAGAGCTCGGCTTTCATATGAAGCTCACTGTTTACCGGTCAGTCAACATCCCCATCCTCACTTCAGGTCATGAGCTGTGGGTAGTGACCGAAAGAATGAGTACAGGAGGTTGAGAAAGAAAAAGTTTCTTTCACAGGGATAAGTAAGAGTGAGGAGCTTGACAATCTGAGAGAAACTTGGAATAGAGCTGATTCTCCTCTGAATCAGGATGGAGCCAGTTGAGGTAGTTTGGGCACCTTGTAAGAATGTCTCCAAGGTCATTTCCTGCTAGATCTGTATCAGGGTCAGACTCGGGTCCTCCTGGAAAGGTTAGTGTCCTTTGGGTCTGGGTTAGAAATATTTCAGCTAACCCTATGCTTGCTGCTAGGCTCCTGTTATGCACAGTAGCATTAAATTGTATGGATTATTAATAGGATGTTTTCAATTCTCATTGCAATCACGCAACCGCATGGAACTTCAGCATAAAGATCAGCATGCTGCTTGTTTGCATCGCGTACACGTCAATGTACGCGACACATCCAGCGAGTTGTGGCTTGCTTACAATATTTTCTTTCCAGGGAGGATGTCAGGAAATGACATACAAAATTTGGCAGGTATTAAAGGAATATATTGTGTAAAACAGTTAGAGCCGTACTTGTTAAGGGCATTTAATAGTTTCTAATCTTCACTAGTTCATGCAATGAACATAAAAATAAAGAAATCACCTTATTATAAAAATCTTAAACTCTTTATTTGAGTCCACTGGAATTTGCGATTGTTTTGGAGCTCAGTATTGAAATCTTTACCCAGCCTACTAGCTTTAAATGCTATAATTTTCTTGTGGTAGTTCTATACGGTGTTTTACTTTTAGCTTTAGATGTGCTGTCCATTTTATCTCTGCACCAGTGTTCTTGTGGAGAGGTGTGAATTGTTTTTTCCAGCAGGGGGCTCACACCCCTCCTTTTTCTCATCGCCCTACCGCTCCAGCAGCTCAACACAGTCACGATACTCTACATACAGAAACCCAACAGTGTCCTGACTAATAACAGACGTGCAGCGATAAATGTTTAAATCGATTGAAGATGTGTTGATTTTCACTCCGCTGACAGTAAATGAAAAGGATAATTGTTGTTTTTTTTTTTATCTTTGTCCATCGCCCCCCCCCCCCCAAACAGACTTACAAGCTTCAGAGTTCAGAGTACTATTCTGCAACAGAGTACTGTCTATAGTGTCATTTCTTGTTTACTGTATGGTTTATTTGCTCTGTTGCTCATTGCATCATTTCTAATTTATTTCTAGAATCTATTTATTGAATTTGAGCTGTCCGTTATGTGTCATTGTTTCATTTTCAACTATATTACATTCCTAATATTGCATCCATCTGTGATTAAAGGAATGAGAATAAATCTTACCTGATTTGCTAACTTTGTTGAAAATGAGGAGCTGGCAGGAAATCTATCTGCACAATGGTGAGAGGTGACAGACCTGTTCGAATTATTTGGTGACTGCAGCAACGGGTAGCATGGCATAGTTCACGGTTTGTGATTCAGGATTCGAAGTCGGAGGAGAGAGAAAGCAGGGACCAGCAGCAAGGACAAGGTCTTTTAAGAGCAGTGAGTCGGCAGTTTGTGGTAATCAAAACTCTAATCAATGAATTGCAGTTCATCAGACTCTTAGAAGTAAGAATTCATGAGTTTGGTAGTCTGTTTTCAGCAGGTGCTACATGAGAGCCAGTTTACTCTTTTCAACGACGTCTCTGCTACTGCCCAAAGGGATAGGCTACTAATGAATTTTACATGAGCATGTGGGTTTACACACACACACACACACACACAAACACTATGCAGATGATCCATTTGCCAAATCCATTTACCCCTTGGCTGGCACACACACACGCGCACACACAAACTAAGAAAAATAAACAATTAACAACCTCATAAAATATTTAACTATTTAAATCTACGGCTTACAATTGTGATTGAAAGTTCGTAAAAAGCCCTACGCAATGTTTGTCTTGATTTTATATGACCATTTTTTATGTACTGATTCGTTGCGCTATAAAAATGTAAATTTTCCAATGGGACACATTTATCATACATCATAGATATATTTTTGTGTGTGGCCTAGAAAAACCAATCACATGGCCAAATTCTGATGTTTTATCAACTTCACGTTTTCCAGAAATGCCATTTTTTCATGTATCTCTATCAAATACATACTGTATGTTGTATAACCTGAAAAACATAACTGACAGATTATGAAGAATTATAAGTTTTCAGTGGGAAATCAGTTTGATTTGATTAGCAGCATCATTCACATCAGCTTCAGTTCAGTATCACCTGAGGTAAAAGTCACTGATGGCCTTTACTGAAAAGCAATGACAGTGAGCTCATCTTTAATCAATGATTGAATAAATCATTTCTGTTCTGCTCACTAAATATCTTGGTATTAATTTTTAATTAGGACATTTTAAAACTGTCTGCTCTCATGTGTACAGAGTGTGATTCCTCTGTTTTGAGGGAGAAGGAGAATCACAGACATAGTATCTGATTACAAACTGAATTGCTCAGACTTTCCGTTTCATGACAACATGCAGATATCCAGTAACGTAATCAAAGCATGATGCACTGTATGAGGAAATCGCACTTAGCTAGCAAGGTTTTAGACATCTTGGGCAGACAGACTGTTTTTTTGGCTGCGTTCGTCAAAGCTGCCTCATTAAACATGCTCTTTGCAGATAAATGCCGAGACAAGGTTAGAAAGTAGTCTAAAAAATAAAAGATTTTCACACTATTTGGGTAAAATATGTTTAAAGTTTCCTTGAAGTAGAGTCAGAGGATATTATCTGCTGAAGAATTCCAACTTTTTGGTTGTCAGGTTGTAGGAAACGAGGAGGGGGAAAAAAACAGGCAAATGGATCAAAACATTCATTTCACTGTCTGTACCGCTTATCCAATCTATACTTGGGTCACAGGGAGTCTGCGCCGATCTCAGGCATCAAGGCAGGATACACCCTGAACAGAGTGCCAACCCATCGCAGGGCACATGCACTACAGGCAATTTAGAGACTCCAATCAGCCTAGAAGCATGTCTTTGGACTGTGGGAGGAAACCCACCAAGCACAGGGAGAACTCCACACACAGTGGAGCAAGACTCAAACCCAGGACCCTGGAGGTGTGAGGCGACCGTGCGAACCACTAAGCCTCTGTGCCGCCCTGGATCCAAACATGATGTCGTGAAATCAAAATCAGGCAAAAAACGGCTAAACAGGCATGAGAAGCTTGCTTTGGCTTGACGCATCAGGTGAGAACACTGGGCTAAACTTCATGTCAAGCAGTTTGCTTGAGTATAGGTGTGTGCGTGTGTGTAATGGAGTCCAGGTGAGTGCAATCAGAAATCAGGAGACGCAGAAAGTGATGGTGAACATGTCTTTGTAAGCCATGATTGGAAGTTAGCAAACTGCTTGGGAACTGGAACTCTTGACTTTGATCCTTATTATTTTCCTATAAAAGCATTCCTCAAAGTTTTATTCCTTTTGTACCAGAGCACTTCAGCAACAATTTTTTAAGATGTATTAGAAAAGAAACACACTGTACTCCCCCCCCCCATCCTTTTGTAGTTAGGAATGTTTGTAAAATAAGTCATTCTCCTATCACTTACTTTATGGCAGCTATAAAGAGTTGTTCCCTCACCAGCTGCTCTTTTTTTCTCTCTCTCTTTCTCCAAGTTAATAAGACAAAAAATAGCATCTTCTGCTGTTACCAAGAAAATCACACGGCGCTCTGTCTTGAAGACTTTCCTGGGAAGGATGATATAAAATTTAAGCCTGTTACAAAGCACTGACACTGGAGACTCCTTCCACAAGTGTTAAGTTTAAAAGCCTCATCTTATCACCTGCTTTATTTTGTTTTTTAAGCCCATTTTACTATCATGTCGTATAAGTAATAATATTTTGCGTAACATTGTGTACATAAATTAACACTGTTCTCTGGGACATTGTAAAGAACAGTGTTAGATTTTTGTTTTTAACTGTGCCCCTGATGCAGATCTTGTTCAGGCAAGTCAATATGAGTTTAAACGCTCATCCATAATGCTGGAATTGCCTGATATCTATTTTTTGTCGCGTGTGCAGTTCTATGGCTGCGCGCGTAGATTAGTATAATAAAAGCAAATTTATGTGAGTGATACTCAAATGAACGGAAAGCTCATTTAACAACTCAAGGGTCTGACAGTTTGGGGACGCTGGCGTGGTATTGATTTTTCACTGATTTGCGATTTTCCCTATATTTAAAATTTTTGGTTTTAATGAAAGTAGAGGAGGCTGGTGGATTTTTAAGCGATTCTTGCTGTAATATGCGTTAAACAGTTAAAGAAAACAACATAATATCTCATTCTAATATAATCCTTTTAGAAATCGTTTGATTTATGTTCACATGGCTGACATTTTGCTCAAAGTTAAGCATGAGTGAGAAACACAAGGCTAATCAGGAAAACAAAAAACGCATATTTAATTGGTCTTTAATTTGATTTGACACTGTGTTGTAGGCGTCTATAATCTTTTTGGGGTCAAAATCTGTTTGTTTTTCTTGCAGCTTTAAACCTGAAAGAACCATTTTAAGTCGTTTTAATTGTTGGGATGTCCCTAATAGATCTAGTAAACCAGTGTTAAATATATTCTTCTGTAAAGAATAGCCAAGTCAAACATACATGGTTAGATATAATGAATAATAATACTCATCCACATACACAAATATAAATGGAACTATACTATAGGAAAGATTTCCATCAGTATCCATTTTCCTTCCCTTCGTTGCATGAGCAGTGTATGCATCCAGGTTAACCGTTAAACCATGTTTCTTCTTCTACCCTAACCCTGCTCCGAACGAAGCACGTACGTCTGTGTCATTAGTCCTCCAACAATTTCTCTCTCTTATTCTTCGTCTTCTATCAACCACCCTCGATTAAAGTCACTTAGAAAAAGCCCATGAATTACTCTCACTCGCAGGATATCATGCTCACTAATGGATTATTTACAGCTGACTGACAGCAGTTCATAATTAATTGCCCTGCATAGAGCAATGCTCTGATGGAGAACAAGATGGTTGTCATGCAAATAATACAGTGAATAATGAGCGAGCTCCTGTGGTCATAAATAGCCAAGACTCAAATCTTTTTGACATGAAGGAGTACATTTGTGCTCTTGCTTAACTGCCTCATTGCAGTGTACCTAATTAGAGTGTAATTTGTTAAGCTGCTGATTTTAATGCTCGCTGAAAGACTCTTGTGTAGGCGATCAGTACATTGTATATATTACGATCACGCTAGGTATTGATCCCCCCCCCCTACTTTCTAGCGTTCCTTGATTAGTTCTTGGAGTGAATTGATCCAAATACGAACTCGGTTATTTTATTTATTTATTTTTTTTGTAAAGATTTGAAGTAATGCTCATTGATATTTCACTTTATAGCACTTACTTGGTAATTGGAGACACTGCTCGAGTTTATTCTCACGCGCGTTTATGACACAGTATGCAACGAAATTTCTGCTAACACAGCAGGCCTTTAACGAAAGGCAAATTTATTTCTGTAGCAAACATTCATACACAAGGCACTTCAGTGTGTTTCAGGAATGAAATGAAATGTATTTCAAAGAAAGCAAAAAAAAAAAGGATTTAAATATAATGAATTTTTTTTTTGTCCCTTTAGGGGGGGGGAACGCTTAAAGGTTCTATGTAGAATCCTACATGAAGTGTTCATAAGAAAGTCTTCCAAACTAGAAGCTAGACGCTAAGGACTAATAACTATACAAAGAACCCTTGAAGAGCTGTTTTTGTGTGCAGACATCAATAAGTGTCAAGTGTAATTACAAAAGGAGGAAGATAAACCACAGCAGCAAAGCAAACAAGACGGTAAGACTCCCCTTAGACACGGCTGTGAAAGGCTGTTTTTTTTTGACGATGCTGTTGGTGTTGAGGGAGCGAAAGAAGGGAATCTGACAGTTGCCTGGGAATTTGCACAAATGAAGCATTGCAGTTAACAGGAGAATGAGTGCTTTTGTTTTCCTCAAGTCAGCAATGAACTTCCTCGTCTTAAAGGACAGATTCACCCTGAACAACCTTATTTATAATTGGATGAGGTAATTGGTATCATATACACATACATACATACATACATAGGATATCCTAGCTTGTTAAGGAGTTGGGGTCAGTGCCCCTGGAGCAGAGAGGGTTAAGAGTTTTACTTAATGGCTGAACAGTGGTATCTTCAAGGTTCTGGGGATTAAATTCATGACCTCCAGAGGAGCCTTTACCACTGAGGTGGGTATCATTGATGTGGATCCTGAAGCTTATGTTACTGTCTCCTGTATCTGTTTGGTTCTCTGGTTTCCTCGCACCTCTCAGAAACATACAGGTAGGTGAATTGCCTACATTCAATTGTCCCCAGGTGTGAATAACTATGTGAATGAGAGTCTATTCTTTATTTTATTTTTGTTATTTTTTCCCTATTCTCTCCCCAGTCTTACATGTTTCATGCTTTAGACATGCCTTAACAGTCACACCAGTAACAGCTTAACCATATTTCATTTATTATTTTATTCCAATGCTCAGATTTTGTTTTGTTCTGAATGGATCACCTAAACACTGCCATTGCAATATTCCACATTATTAATTTTATAATCAGTTGAAAATGAATATGCCACACATTCAGGCGATGTTTATTTTTGCTGTATTAAAACAATGCATCATCGAGACACCACTTCATCAAATTAGTTACACCCAGATCCAGCATTTATGCATGGAGGAGTTACATAGATCTCTGCTTCTGGGAGACGTCTGTTGCATAAGCAGCAATGACATGATGTGATTTCTTTCTTTTTTCACTTGTTTTAAGATCATGTTCTGAGCAAGTGACATGTCCTCCTCTTGTGATGCTAATCAAATTCAAACTGCTTTAAAGATACAGGGTTCTTACTGTTTAGAAACAGCATGAACAGTCTTTGTAGATAACCACACAGCCAATATATGTGTTTTATTACAGTTTAATCACGCTTGGTGTCACTGACGGAACAATAATGAACAGGAATAGCAATAAAATAAGGGGGGGGGTGTCCAACTAAAAAATCGATATCTTTTTGTATTTAATTGGGGTGTAAAGCCATGCTTTATTAGAGGCAGGTGCATTTGGAGTATAAAGGTGTTAATAGATAAAATGCTTAGTATTACATGTGCCTAATTAGAGCAATCAGGATCTCAGTTATATAAAGTGATCATCCATAACGTCCTAAAATTGTGTATGTCCTCCTCATGCGGCCAAAATAGCTCTCAGCTGTCGAGGCGCGGACTCCACGAGACCAAGCCAGCGCCTCCATTAGATGGATGCTCTATAGGAGCTGTTTTTTTAAAATATTTATAACAGGCATATGAGCTATTGAGCTCATCCCAGTGTTAAGTAAAACTTATATAGGCCTTTTATAAACTGTCTTAAACACATGAATTGGAGGTTGTAGCTCCTTTAATCATTTACTTGCTTGCGACTCTTTTTTCTTTATTGTCTGACTGCTTTCTTTCCCTGAAAGGAAGACATGTCTGCTTAGATATCATCCTAAGGGACAGCTTGGTGAGCAAATCCTTTGTTTGCAAGATTGTTTTTAATTAGTTGTGGATAGGAAAGAAAAAGCAAAATGTCACGTGAAATAAAGGGCAGTAATACTAATTGAAAAACAAATGCTCTGCTTAGTCAGTGATACACACAGTTTGCCATTAGTAGTCAAATTCCTGGCTTAATATTGCATACTGCTGACATGAATACACCATGATCATCTTTGTAGCTTGAATAAAGAGCTTTCTGTAATGTAATCAGTCATAACCATGCTTGTTTTTTGTCTTGGTTTTTAGTCTCTTCCTTCTCATGCCTTATAATCGAAGGCTATCGGTGTCCTCAGGGCTCGCTTGGTCAGATTGACAGTGACAGACAATAACTGTTGATCACACATTCCCTAAAGCATTTCTCTCTCTCTGTCTGTCTCTCTCTTTGTCTCCCCCTCTCTCCCACACACTCACACATACGTGTATATTTGCGGTTTTTAATGCAAGCTTCCGCCGCTGGCTGGCTGGCAGGCTGAGGTGTGCCGGTAGGCGAGGGACATCTGGGGGAACAGGCAATGCTGTGTTTAAAATACTTATTGCATGACAAGTTGCCATTAAAGCAAAGAGAAGAGTTTGAAAGTGTTGACAAGTGGAAAATCTACACTTCACTTTCCTTTGTATAGCTAGAAGCCTGAAATTTTACCTACCTGTTCGAAGCACTAAAAGGAGCGGATTATGAAGCGTGGACGAGAATAAGGACAGGTGGACAATTTGTTCAAGTGACACGAATTCGTTCCTGTGATGGAACTAAAACAGGGCATTATCAGTCATTGTGATGGACGTGGTTAGCCTTTATAAGACTTTGCCAAAGGCTGAGTCAGAGTGCTCCGTTTCCCTCTAGGGACAGACTGGCCAGAACTGCGAGAGAGATTAGTGCACTGACACACGCTCAGGAAAAAAAAAAAGAAAAAAGAAAAAGGACACTGATGTTATTCATCATTCCATCAATATATCATCTGAGGCAGTTTTCCTCTACAGCTTCACTTTGCTTCATCACTCACTCTGTCTCTCAATGCCTCATTAGGATGGCGAAGATCACATTTACTGACAAATAGAGTGTTAGCCCATGCTGTTCTTGTGAACTTGATCCATTCATGTCCAATTTAATAGGAACACCCCTGATTATTCATGTATTTTTTCCGATCAGCCAATCATCTGGCAGCAGAGCAATGCATAAAATCTTACAAATACTGCAGATAGGTTGGTTTGGGTATTTCACAAAATTTTGATCTGCTGATTGAACAACAATCTTTAGAAATGGTTGAAAAACATCCGGTGGCTGATGGTGAACTGGACAATTGAAGAAACTAGAAAAACAGGCCTTGTGCCCACTGTAGCTACAGTTTTCTCTTCTTGGCTAAGAATGGATCTTTATGTGGTCTCCTGTTATAGCTCGACCTTGTCAGGGTTGGACGTGGTGTTCTTTCTAAGGATTTTTTTTTTGTTCACCATGCTTTTAAAGAGTCATTATTTGAGTTGCTATAGATGTCTTGTCAGATTGAATCAGTTTGCTCATTCTTCTCTGATCCATCTCAACAAGATTTTTTTTTCTGCTCATAGAACTCCCATTACTTGGTGTTTTTGGGTTTTTGCAGCATTGAGGCGAAACACTACAGTAGGAGATGTTGTGTGTGGAAAATCCTGAGAGATGGGCAGATTATGGTCAGAGTCATCTTAGTTCACATTCCCCCCCCATTCTGATGTCTGATATGAATATTAACTGAAGCTCTTGACCTGTATATGATCTGCATTTCTTAATGCATTGTGCTGCTGAATGTTGAATCGCATTTTATTTCAATCTGATTTTGACTATATGCAAAAAACAACAAGGAAATGCTTGAATGAACATCATCAGATATTCATAGCCATTTGACTTTTATCTTGCCCCTACTCATATTTACATATTTAAACAACTGACCATTATTATTAAGCCAGAAGGATAATTTGCTGTGGTCAAACATCAAGTCATTTGCTGCAACATTTGGATATGCTTTTTTCTGTCCTCCTAATATAAGTCTCAAATTAAAACACTGATTCTGAGTCTGCCAAAGCCTGTTTTCTGATACTTGTACTGATCAACTGGATGTTGGAGTACACATATATTCCAAATGTTACTGGAATTCATCAAACATATAATGATTTCATTATTTTAGAAACCCTTTTATCTAGGAGTCAACATAAGAGCTTCGGATACAGCAGAGCTTAGAGTCTTATTTTGAAAAAGAGTAAGTCTTTAGTGGATCTGTTCTCACAATTTCAAACACTTCAGTGTTCTCACTGTTCCTCAGTAATGATAAAATTACAATACAGCTACGCCTCAAAATGATGTATCAGTAGTGAAGCTCAGAAAAGACCAAAAAACTGTAATCAGAAACTCATAAAAAGATTTTTTGTCAGATTCTCATGGATCTAGCTGTCACTTCATTGTGCATAAATTGTGAACAAATCTGCTAAGAAGGCTCAGTATGTTTATTAGCCTACAAAAATCCGAAGACCTTGAATGCATGTACTGCTGATCATCCAAGGCAACAAACAGCGTTCTTATTTGTTTATTTATTTATTTATTGCTTTGGTACATTTTGAGACAAAATTCTGTGCTACAGATGGCATTAGAGTGCTAACAGGGACTTTTCTTTCTGCATATTGAGCAGCATGTCATGTCTTCAGATGGTGCATCAAACCTAGTCCTCAGGTGTTGTACCCCTTGCTGATACCAGGCATGAACACTGATTACAGATCACTTGTCTAATGTCTCTCGTAGGATCTGTGAAATGTTTCCACACGGGTGATGTTTTCAATGCTGATTTGCTGCTCAGACTGTTCGAATGTGTCTTTGCTCATGTCCTAAAGTTACATTCCTTTTAAAGGTTTAGATTTTTAGACCTATTTATTAACCAACTTTCTACTAAAATCTTTATCTTTTCACTTTTTCATCAGCCAAGACATTTCAGAAATTCTAGTAGGCAGGAAGGGTGAAATCTGTTTGAAACCTTTGTAGACTAATGATATGGTTTAAAATGCTGGGAGGCGGCAAGCATGGTGGCTTTGTGGTTCACACGTTTGCTTCAGGGTTGTGGGTTTGATACCTGACTGCCATGCATGTGGAAGTTGCATGTTCTCCCAGTGCCCTGGGGGTTTCCTCTGGGTACTCCATTTTCCTCCCCGAGTCCAAAGATATGCCTCGTCGGCTGACTGGCATCTCAAAATTGTCCATAGTGTGTGAATGGGTGAGTGATTGTGCCCTACAATAGAATCGTATCCTGACCAAGGTGTACCTTGCCTTGTTCCCCGTGACTCCTGGGATAGACTCCGGGTTCCCCATGACCCAGAAGGATAAGTGGTGTATCGAATGGATGGATTCTGGTATCCATGATCCAAATAGTTCTGTTTGTTCATGGTGCTAGTCACCTTCATTTCTTTGTTGTTGATGCAAGCGAATGCAAGCTGGACAAAACAAACAACAAATCAATGCTAACCATATTTATCTTTATATTGATTCCTACTTTATTCCAATTCACTTATTTCTGTTTCTTCAAGACCTTACATAATTATTTTTTCTTATACCAGAGAGGTTTCATATTGCTTTGTGATTCTTTTCTGCACAGAGATGTATTACGTTATCCAAGGATTATTGGTCTTGAACATTTGTGAATTTCTTGTGAGGTATGATTGGTGGTGGCTTTTATTTATTTATTTTTGGGTTTTTTTTGAAGGCAATCAGATTGGCTTATCCAGTCCAAGATGAGTTATTTAAATAAGAAAAGATTTTAACTTGCTGCTATAATAAATGATTACCTTCTCAGTTGTGGTTATGTGACTAGTAATCCAGTAAAGAGATATTAAATTACCAAACACACCGATCTTAAAACCCAAATCACGAACACTTCTCTAATTATTAACAAGACTCAAAACAAGTTTGTTTTGACACAATGAAAGAAGAGGGCTCTAAGACTTAATAACTAACATCTTTAATTAATCCTTCCAGACATTCCTTCATTTTTTTGGACCACAGGCTTTTATATCTCCTTCATACTGAAATCTGGAATATGTGATTTTTGAGTCTGTGTGGTGCTGCAATTTTAACCTTCCTGTGCATCTGTTGGAAATGCTTTTTTTATGAGCGTGTTTGTCTTTTGAAAATAGGAAGGTGCTGTCAACCCTTGAAAGCCCAACCTCTTCTCCTTGTCCTTTGCTATCAGCTAAGAGGAAATGGATTGTCGGCCCTCTCCTAAAATCAATTTAAGCTGTTGTCAGCTCTCCCTCACCTCCTCTCAGAAAGTACCAATTCAGAACACCCTGGGTATTTATGAAATGAAACACACTGCCTCATAAATTTAGCTAAAGGACTCGTGCTAAATACAGAGGCGGCACAGGAGATTGGATACGCTAAACCCTGTCTCTGAATTATACAGCAGTCTATTAGTATTCATTGACTTGTGATACTGTCTTCTTTACTAACCACTGAAGTAATTGTTTCTCTTTTTAGATCCCTGCATCCAAGGAACATTTAACCGTTGATACGTTCTGTCAAGATATTAATTTACCTTATTTATCTTCATTATTATCGTGCAACCCGTGGCTTTGAACGAGGGCACTGACGTTATGTTGGGATGTGTCTCAAAACCAAAAAACCCCCAGCCATTTTTCATTGTTCTCAGTGCAAAGGTGCAGGCAGTTGCCTTGCTTATTGAAATTCATCATACGAGGGATGGGGGGGGTAACAAAATACAAGCCTAATTTTTCATGCCGTGATTGTTGCGAGTGGTGTCATTTGTAAAAAACCCCAGGTTTGAATGAATTCACATAAAACAAATGTTAACGGTGCTGACGGGCTATTAATACAGCACCGCGTTTTGATTTAATGAGGGAGTGATGAAATGCCAGGGGAGGTTGCTGTACCAAGTGGGAGGGAGAGAGGTTTGTGTTTAACCGCTGTCCCTGTGTCATCTCTACTACCATCTGGGTTTCAGCTTTGCACTCTGTCTCTCTTGCTCGTTTTTCTCTTCACAGAGTGACTGCTGCTCTATTTCTGCTGCTCTATAAACTGTCCTAGGAAAATGACATTTTCCATAAGCGTTAACTTTTTCTATGACTTGGCCATGGCTCTTGATCTTTAGATTTTACCTCAAGGCATTCGATTGTGGTTTGAGACTTCATCAATGTGGCCTATAAGTGCATTAATAGATGGTATTAAACTTGTATTTGTCTGCAATTACAGCTGCAAAGCTGATAATATTTGGATTAGAATCACGATCTTCGGCTTCCTAAATTAATTAAACATCATTGTTTGGCAATTCCCACCCATCCGCCCACTATCCCTTATCATACTATAGTTAACATATCTTTATCACTTTATCTATATCTTTATCTTTACATAATTAACACGTCTTTATCACTGTACATTGTTCATACATAGTTTTGTGACCCCCCCCTCCAAATCATTAAAAGGAACTCTTAATGCTTCAGCATACCAAGACATTTTGGACAATTTCATGCTCCCAACTTTGTGGGAACAGTTTGAGGATGACCCCCTTCCTGTTCCAACATGACTGTACACCAGTGCACAAAACAAGGTCCATAAAGACATGGATGAGCGAGTTTGGTGTGGAGGAACTTTACACAGTCCTAACCTCAACCTGATAGAACACCTTTGATCAACACCATTCATAAATTAGAGTGGAGACTGCGAGCCAGGCCTTCCCATCCAGCATCAGAGCCTGATCTCACAAATGCACTTCTAGTGGAATGGTCAAATATTCCCATAAACACACTCCTAAACCTTGTGGAAAGCCTTCCCAGAAGAGTTGGTGCTGTTATAGCTGCTAATTCATCCCAAAGATGTTCTTTATGGACCTTGCTTTGTGCACTGGTGTGCAGTCATGTTAGAACAGGAAGGGGTCATCCCCAAACTGTTCCCACAAAGTTGGGTGCATGAAATTGTCTTGGTATGAAGCTGAAGCATTAAGAGTTCCTTTCACTGGAACTAAGGGGCCGAGCCCAACCCCTGAAAAACAACACCTGAATTCAATGATTTGGAGGGGTGTCCCAAAACCTTTGGAAATATATTGTATGTAGACCATATATATTTATACCATAATATAATAATATATACCTATAATTTACTACTATATACTTTTGGTTAGATGCTAACTGCATTTTACGGCTTTGTACGTGTACTTTGCACAATGTCAAAGTTGGATAAGATAGAACTTTATTATTCCCGAAGGAAATTCTTTTGCCAGAGACTAATTCAGATTACAAAAGAAATTAATACTAATGAAATCTGAATAAAATATTCTATATATACAAAAATGGATACAAAAGCACTAAGGGAACTTAGAACATATTGCACACAATTTGGTATGATATTGCAAATGGTATTATATTAACGTACATTGTAATTATTGTGTAATTGGTATAATGCATATAATGGGGCAGTGATACTGTCAATGTTCATGGTGTCAGCTATGCTCCCTACTGAAAGGGGAGGAGTTATATAGTTTGATGGCCACTGGTAGGAAAGACCTCCTGTGGCGTTCTGTGGTTGTCATCGGTGGTCTATGTCTGAACATGCTCCGGTACGACTCCAGTGTCGCATGCAGGGAGTGTGATGCGTTGTCAAGAATCCTAAGAAGTTACCTTCGCATTCTTCTTTCAGACACCTGAACCAGAGACTCCAGCTCCACTCCCATGACAGAGCCTTTCCTAATAAGCTTGTTGAGTCTGGCATCGGCTGTCTTCATCTTAAGCACACTATAGCGTAGAAGATGATGCCGGCTATCACCGAGTGGTAGAACATCTGCTGCGTGGTTCGTCAGACATTAAAGACCTGAGTCTCCTGAGGAAGTACTCAGGTCCTTTAATGTCTGCAGAACCATTTAGAATCTAATCTAATCTAACCAGGAAGGCATACACCTTCTTTCTGATCTGTTGCTCATGTTGCGTCACAAGGCACTGTAACACACTTTGAAGAAAAGCCCACATCACCCTCTTCCCCATACTTAAACTCACACATACTCACAATTGCCTACTGTTGCTGTAATTCACCCTCTTTCCCTCTGATGGATGTGGCATCATTATTCAAACTTGCAATCTCTCGATGGCACAAAAGCTTTTCTGTTGTTCCAGTCTGGAGCCCTCATACTATATTATAACCTTTCCAGAATTATTGGCAGCCTTCCTGAAAACAAAAAAAAAGAAAAAGTGCAAAAAGAGAGCATGCTATTAGGGTTTTTGAGCTCAAATACATGGGGACATTGTGTGGTTTCAGTTATTTATTTATTTATTTATTTATTTATTAAACTTAAACCTCTGAACAAAAAATACTGGTTTGTAATGTAATGCTGCCCCTACTAATAATTTTGTGTGACTCCCTTGAAAGTCATTTTCATAACGGTTGTTGGTAATTCTGGAGGGCTCTGAATTATAGCTGCATAGAGTATTTTATGGAATGTTTTTGTTTTGTTTTTCTAGGTTTGTTTATATTCACCAGTTAAAACTATTCAGTCTGTGGACACATTTTATTTTGATTTATGCAATGCAGTAATAGCTGGGAGTTATCTCTTGATTTAATATTTCTTATAATTCGCTATAATTCTAGCCATACTTGGATGATAAAGCTGAATAGTAGCACTTAAAGGAGCATCTAGGGAAGCAGCTCAGGTTCCCAGGTTATCCCAGCGATCACCCCTGGTCCTGATTTTGCGATAATCTAAACTGGTAATTAAGCCAGAGCTCATCACAGATGGAGGGGATAGATATGAGTGGAGGACAGTCGAGTATGCACACTCGGTTCTTGAGTGCTGCAGTAAGTGATGGAGTGAGCATCAGTGTGTACTCATGGAATAGTCTGCAGAGAGTTTGTAGGTCACTTCCTCAGCAAAGTCCTACGATATAGTGAACATCAGGCATGCACAGAGACAGCCAAAAGGCCCCCTGGATAGTTGTAGATTAAAAGACCATGCACTGTAATGTTATTGTGATCTAGCTTGGCAAATTTTAAAGGACTATAAACACTTAATCACAGTGGGAACATCACAGACATGTCTTAGTGCACATCAGAGTATGTGGAAGCAACTATAGGAGCTGAACGAATTTTCTTGCCCGCAATGGTTTTTATTTAATACATATGGGATATTTAGCACAGAATTCTTAATAATCTTTAGTCAAATCTCTCTCTCTCTCTCTCAATTTTTGAAAAGCAACATGCCTAGAGTCCTACTGCAAATTTCACTTCTCTCCTCAGCAAATGAGTGATGGTGCAGTACCAGCCCACGCGTAACACTTTCATCTGGCCCACGTACAGCTGTGGAATATCTGCGTTAAACTTCTTTGAATATAGCTGCCAGAAAACAGCCACAATTTAACTGTGATGAGAAAAATGACTCAAGCATGTGAAGCTACTCAAGGCTGATGCAGTTAGGCTTAGTGGAGTGAAGGAGTGAGGTGTAGGGGAAGAGTGGAGTCGGTAAGTTCTTGCTGGTAAACAGGCCTGAGCAGCATCGAGGCAGGAGCCAGAGAGCTCTGTGTGGTGCTGTGTCTCCTGTAATAGTAGTCTTCACTGCTGTCTTTGGAAGAATGGGAAGAACGGGTGAGCATAGCTCAACCAGGAAAACTTGCTTACCCTGTTCATTTTCTCCCAGCTTCTTCAGGAGAGCAGAGATTTGTCTCTAGAATCGTTGGCCACCAGCTGTGTATGTGTATGCCGCCCCGCCTTGCAGCCGTGTGCTTTCAACAACAAACGGGGTGCTGAACCAGAGCTGTCTTTTAAGCCCTGGGTGGCAGTTGTTTGAGGAACTTGTCTGTTTTGCTGTGTGTGGGCGGCGGCTCTGCCGTCACACATGATATGGCCTAGAACTAATAGACCTACAGCACTAAACTGAAATGAAAGAGATTTTTAAAATGTATAAAAACCACAAGCGTTCTTGAATCTAATGAACAACAAATTCAGCACAACTATGACAGAATAGTTCCAGCTGTGATGCAAATGACAGGTTTATAGAAATGTGCCTGTTTTAATGTTATTGTTTCTATAATAATTCGTATGGAATAAAATAAATAATCAGGCTGTTTTTGTCCTTCGGGTGCTCCCTGTTTGGGGTCACCACAACGGATCATCTGATCTGCATATTTGATTTGGGCACAGGTTTTACATCCTGATGCAACCCTCCTATTGCATCCGGGCTTGGGACCGGCATGGGAACTCGGGCTGCATCCTGCTGCTGGACCACCAAGGAATTATCTAAATAATTCAAAATAAATTATAATTGTATACAATTTATAATTATTGAGAACATGAGATACAATTTATAATTATTGAGAACATGAGATACAATTTATAATTATTGAGAACATGAGGGCTTCTATTAGGGTGTGTTTAACATTTTTGGAAGGAGTCTCCAGTATCTGGTGGTAACTGGTTGTTTCATGAGGCTGGTAAGGGAATAAAATACAGTGGAACCTCGGCGTGCAAACTTAATTCGTTCTGGAGGCGAGTTCTTATGGCGAAAATTCATATTCTGATATTAATTTTTCTATAAGAAGTACTGAAAATGCAGATAATCTGTTCCAGCCACTCAAAAATATTACCAATATTACCAATTTCCAAGGGTCAAGGGTCCTCGCAGGAAGTCGTGCCACCAAGCTTGGGCTAAAAATAGAACAGACCACCCACGCCACCAAAAGTTACGTAGCTTTTGAAGGCATGCCAAAGGCAAAGCTGGTATCGTGGGCTGACTCTTTTGAAACAGCTTTTGCTGACTGAAAAAAATTCTAAAAATTCAGAAACTCACTTTGCTTAGCTTTCCGCTGACACAAAGTTTTGAATGGCTCCTGGACGTATGCACGACTTAGCCGGTGCTTTGTTTTGTTCGTTTATATGTCGATGCAAAGTTTCAATTCTTAAGGAGGGTATTCGTATGCAGAGGTTCCACTGTTTAGCTGGTATGTAAGTTATAACAGAAACTCATTTGTTTTGTTTTGTGGATGTTCCATAGCATTAAACCTACAAATAAATTGTTCATTAATAAAATAAAAGTTGAAAATGTTGGCCAATTACTGTGGTATAGGAATAAAACACTGATATCTGAAAATGATTAACTATTAACCCAGGGAGAATTATTTTCCTTTAACATGCCCAGTTGTGTTTCACTCATTGCTTGCATCGTGACATCAGATGCTCTTATACGATCTGGAATCTATAATCAGCCACTGAAAGCTTCAACATGGTCCAACTGTATTATAATCAGAGGACTATTTCCTGTCTGTCAGTTATTTCTGAGTGTGCAGTCGTCTAATCAAGGTTTGGTTATAAACGAACAGCTTGCGAAGCACTAACTTGATGGAGTAGCTGACTTTATAAACCTAAGACACAAAACATCAGGCCTTGCTTGAATGCAAGTTGATGCACCTTGCGTTTTGAATTCACCGTTGCTACGTGCCTAAATTCAACCGCATTTATCTGCTGTTCGAGTTCATTCTAAAGTCTGTCCTCAGCAATCTCTTCTTACATTCCCCAATAAATTCTGTCATATTTCTCAAGAGAAATATCATTCATTTCTTGTAATTTATTTTGCTCTAATCTTACACTGCAAGTTACCATCTGTAAAGGCAGATGGTGCTTCCGAATATGAAAAGAAAATCATACTCTCCCTGCCTGCTGTGCATTATGCTTGCTCTTGTGAGTCTCGGCACATGCTGGGGGGAAAAAACGATCAAAAGCTTCTTTCAGGTTAACCCTCAGATAGCTTGTGGAAGCAAGACCTCTCTTCACTCTCTTCACTCTGAAGAATCGTGGACACACACATACACCTTTCCTATGATCTTAGAGACCTGGAAATAATTAGGGAATTATAATTTGGTTTTATGTGTGAAGATTAATTTTAGACCTTGTTATAACTCTTTTACAGCCTCTGGCTCTCGTGTTTCTGTCACTGCAGGCAAAACCCCAGAGATATCATGCTTTTATCAAACATGTGGTCTAAAATATGATCCAGTACCTGATACACATAAAAAATGTCTCTTTAATTGGATCAGTTGACACCTGATGTAAAAGGTATTAAATAACCATCTAAGACAAATTTAATATATTATGTCTGAGACTCTGGTACAGTATTGTACATTTTAATTAATTGTGAGTGAGTCTGGACCAGCATGTGTATAATCAATTTTCTGGCTAAAAATGGTAATTCTTCTTTTTTTTTTTTTAAATAATTTTTATTTTTTAGAAAGCATATAATCAGCCTTAAGAATTGGATCAAAGTATAAAGGTTATTTTGATGTTTTCTTTGAAGGCAGAACATTTGGGAGTTCATTGTTGTTTTTTTCAAGTACCAAGACCACGAGTCAAATTTGGAGGCGGGTGTGTCCGAGTATATAACACATTATGTTCACCGTATTCTCGATCTGGGATTCTCTGCCCTGGGGGGACTGAGCGCCTGATATCCTTTGTATTATTTTCTGGCTGTAACCTTCAGAATCTTGTAGGTGATGAGTCGACTGGCTCTCCATCTATGGTGATTAAACTTTTGAACATTGGCAAAAAAATGTTTTCTCAGTTGAGCAATTAGTGATGAATGAAAGGTAGTCTTGGTCGATCATGCTGCTTTCCCATCGGTTAAATGACTGGTTCCAATGAAAGTAGGTGGCTCTTGGTTAAAGCAGATGTCTGATCTGAGACTACAGTTTGCTTTATCTCTTCCATTATACTGTACACTATGGACTGAATTAGCCAGGGTGTGCTGTGTTAAACCAGCACAGAGAGAGAAATGGTGTGTGTATGTTTATGCATGTGTGTTATCACCACTGGTTAGTATGTTGGTGCTTTAGCTTTTCCCTCTGCTTCTGTTCAGGGTTGCCACAGCAGATTTTTGATCCACATATTTGACTTTGGGACAGGTTTATGAAACAGCTCTTCCAGTTTTATCCATTTACATTTCTGGCATTTGACAGACACCTTTATCCAGAGCCACTTAGATTTTATCACTTTTGTTTTATACAACTAAGCAATTGAGGGTTAAGGGCCCCAGTAGTGGCAACTCGGTGGACCTGGGATTCAAACTCATAACCAAGTCCAATGCCTTGACAACTAAGTTGCCACTTCCCCACCAGTCTTGGGACTTGGAACTTGAGCAACCTCAGCATTTTGGTTGGTTCCCTGCCTGGGAATCGAGTCTGGGCTGTTGCGGTGAGATGAGATCCTAGCTGTATATAACCAGTATTTTATGAGGAAAATCCTTTTATTATGCGGTCTGTTGAACATGTTCAGTATTCAGGTGTATTGAATGGGACAGCATCGTATCAAAATATCAAAAAAAATTTTTTTTTTTGATTTGAGAAATATCTGCATATTTCTTTCCCCTAATACTCAGTCTGGGCCCACTCTATATCAGCATGTGGATCCCTGGTTACGTATGCAGATAACGGCATACTCAGTACCTCTCCATCTCTGTGCCAGGATGATTCGAGTCAAAATGATCTTTGATCAATGAGCAGAGCAGCCTTTCATGAAAGGCAATGATAACTGCTCAATATGTTCATCTTGTGTTTTATTGAGCAGGACATGTTTTTTTGCACATCTTCTGTAAAGGGCAGCACTGTGGGTGTTCTTTCAGATTTGTTCTTCCAGATTTTCTGCAGCTGTTACAGAGATCAAATCACAAACCACCATTCTTTATTTATGTCCTGAAAATCAATGACTCGCCACCAAATCGCAGTATTTTGCTAATCAATACTTAACTTTGGTACATTTCGTTATGTACAATAGACTTGAAGAAGACATGAATGAATGAAGAATGAATACACGAAGAATGAATCTGGACACATTTTTTTGGAAAGTAATTCAGGGTTTAATTTATAGATGCTCATTTGCCTTTAGAGAAAATTCAGTTAGCAGTATGCACCATGCCTAGAGTTTCCTCTTGCCTGACTTTAGTAAAGCTGTATCCTGTGTCATGTTTATCGCCTAAATACATTGTTCTCTGTTTAGAATGGGTAATATTGGGTAATATTTTCTTGGGTAATATTTCTTATCATGATATTATAATTTTATAATTTTGATCCTTTCTACAAATGAATGATTCATTTTAGAAGGAAACTGGCATGTCAAACTTCTGCAGATAGAACAAGACACTTTCAAGCTTGAAATTAGTTTTAAAAATTCTCAAAGTTTGGTACACTGTTAATGCTGAGGTTTATAGTTTGCCAACTTTAAACAAATGTTTTCTAATTATTATGTGACACAACAGTTTCTTTTGCCTGACCTTGACCATTTTCTGTACATCCTCAACACTGCTACAAAGCTGCATGTCTTTCTATAATTTGAGAATTTTTTTCTTAAAGCTGCTTTGTGAGAAAATCTAAAAGTGTTATTCAAGTAGAATTCTATAAGCCTGAATTGTAACGTTCAGTTAGTTCCACACTCTCATGGCTGCTTTTCTCCTTGACTTGAAGTCTGGTGCTATCAAGGACAGAGTTGCTCGGTCAAACAGAACTGGTGTCCGACAGAGACGGATTGCTCAGGTTTAGTGGTTTAAGGGATGTGCTGCTCTTTGAACTGCTCTCATCACTTCACATCATTGGAGTCTGCGGCTGTCCACTGTCTGGTGTGGACTCGAAGAGCTCATCAGAAGTGTCCAGAATTAAGTCTTTCATCTCAAAATCAATAGCATAATTTGGTCCCCCATGTTTCACTCGGGCCTAAAAAAGACAATTTCAAGATCCTCTAATATATCAGCTAGATCTCTGTAGTGCTGTACTGCAAATATCTGAGCTGCTGTTCCTCTGAATTGAGAAGACCGGCTGAGGTGATTTGGGCACTTTTTACAAGGATGCCTCACTTTTTACAAGGTTGGTTTGCCATACTGTGAAGGTGGCTCCTGGTCAGACCCAAAACTACTAAATAGATTATATCTCACAGTTGGATTCTGTGAATAGGTATAGAAAAAAATGTCTCATTTAGAATTTTCTTAATTTCTGGAATCCTATAGGAAGTCAAATTCCTGCATTCCTGTGCTGTAAAACAAGCACTGGCGGAGCTTCAAAAGCTAGTAATTTTATGCAAAAAATAACAAATAAACAGTGAGTAACTAACATATCAATGGGTGTCTTAAATCTGTAAGATATAGAATAAATTGATGAATGAATTTTAGTTTAAAGCTTTCAAAAACCATTTGGGTTATCCTTGTCCTCCATCACCATTTCCTGAAAATCAAACAGACAAAAAGCACAACAAATTGGAGAAGTGTCATGACTGCCAACCTTTCTGTTACACTACAGGCAAGATATTACGGAAATTTATAGCAGTAAATACAGTAAATGTATAGTAACAGTAATTTCAGCTGCTATATCTTGTTACCTTTTAGTGAATTAACACATTCACGTCACATTAACACATCACACTCTCTGGTGTTACCCAAGTGAGGATAGGCTCCCTTTTAAGTCTGGTCCCTCACATGGTTTCTTCCTCATACCATCTAAGGGAGTCACCTCAGGCTTGCTCACTTGGGACGATTTTGTCTAACGTTAATCTAGAACTTTTGTACTATGTTTCTTATGTTCTATAAAGCTGCTTTGAGACAATGTCCATTGTTAAAAGCGCTATAGAGATAAAATTGAATTGAATCGAATGTTCAGATATATGCGCAGGTGGCATGGTGGTGCCTCACAGCTCTGGGCTTTCTGGTTTGACTCTGAGCTCGGTTAACTGTCTGTGTGGCTTGTACACACGTACTACCATGTTTGTTGTGGGTTTTCTTCCACCTCCCAGAAACTGCCCTTATGTAGGAAGGAGTGTGATTGTCTGTATATTGGACTAGCAACCGATCCATGGTGAATTGTCCTTCCTTGTTCTTAGTGTTCCTGGGATGGTCTTCAGATCCACTGTGACTGTGAGGATTAAAAAAAGGCTTCCTGAAGCATGAATGAATGTTTTGCATACTTGATATTTTATAGGTACTGCTTAGCAGTGGGGTACAAAGTTCTAAATCAGCATATCTATGACTAAAACCTGGTTTATGGGGACAGTTGATATACAGAAACCATGGGCAGACAAGATAATACAAAAAAGAACAAAGATTGGTCACTCAAACTTTCTACTGTGGCTTTTTTTGTAAGAAACTTTTGCAAGATACATTATATAAAGTCACAGTAGGACAAAGAAAGGTGATGCCCTAATAAATACCATTAAATTCTGACAGGAGGAACTGGAAACACTAGATAAACACACAAAAAACATTATTTGTTGTATAACAAAGATTTACTACAAAACACTGCTTCTTATTTTGGCATTTCACATGTTACTCAGTAACACTTTAAAGTCCTTGTAATGTTATGAAAATTACTGTGCAGGCCAGCTAGCAATGTTTAGCTAACCAGTAGGAAACACAGAGCTCTAAGTACTCCAAGGACAATGCTTGTTCTCCATAATTGTATGTAATTTCATCTCCTTTGTTAATATCTATTATTGCAAACAGACAGAAATGTGACCTTCCATCCACTTCAGTGTGTAATTTGGGTGCCTGTGGTCATTATCCAGCGTACCAAAAGAGTCATCGTCTTCGGCTGCATCAATACTTAATTCACATTTAAAAGAGTTAAAGAAAAAGGCAAAGCCTTTACTGACTCAATATTCAGCCTCCAACTCTACAATTATGATAGCTGTTCACCCAGAGATCTAATGCTTTGTTTCTTTTTAAATGTCAGACGAGTTTCTGGTCAAGCTGTCAATGTTTATAGCGTAAGCAGACAATGCTGAGGTCTGAATGTGTAACTACATGCCGACGAAATGTCCTTTTAAAGACACAAAACTATGGCCGTGTTTCACAGAGGTCACTTCTATGGGTCATTTAATTCTACATCAGCAGATACACTATAGGCTCAATAACTGTATATAATTTCTATCTGAAATCCCTCCTTCAGCACATCTCCTTTGACTTATAGAAACAATTAGAGGCTACAAGGCTATGAATAAAATTAACAGCTTACCACCATGTTTTCACTTTCCACTGTGACATAAAGATTCTTTTCCTTCGGCACTCAGTGAAAGCAATCATTTCCTCCCATGTAGTCAAGCACAATATCACCTTTAGGAAAACAAAGGTATTGCACAAATTAAAGGGACCCTCATTCTGTAATCTTCTGTGGTTATGATATTTATTGGCCTCCAATTGGTTTGTCTAAAAATTTAATCCTCTTTTATGTAGTTCTCATAATTAGATTTTTATTGACCCAACAAACAAATGTGTTTAGCAAGCTACTTAAATCTTATATGCAATAATGTCTTGACTGGAACCAGTTAGCAATGTCTAATAACTTGGTTTATTTAATTTCTATCTATCTATCTATCTATCTATCTATCTATCTATCTATCTATCTATCTATCTATCTATCTATCTATCTATCTATCTATCTATCTATCTATCTATCTATTTTTTTTTAAAGCTTCATGACTTGCTTTATGCACTTTATCCCTCGGCAAAACAAGTGAATCAAACACTGTCTAATAAAACTAGCTGTAGGAAACAATCAAATCTCACAGTTTTACTCTTCCATTGTTAATGCATGGATTCAGCCAGAATTATTTTTGTTAAATTGTTAGTCATTGAACTTAATTTGATCATTCTCTACTGTAGTTGGTTATTAAGTTCAAAATCAGTAAGAGGAAAATGAAAGAGATCCTGCAGCGAAGGAAACATCTGTGGGACTGGGCTCTATCATCAAAACGCCGCACTGACAGGACTGATTCACTTCACCTCTAGCTTTGATATCTTGTCAGACTTTGCACTTGCATGATATATGGCATCTTTTGCTTTTGAGAAAGCTTGTACCTCTGCACCAAAATGTTCATATATGATTAAATAAAATATAAGAGGATGGAGGCTATGCTGAAACTAATCCAGGGACCAGGAGGGCAATTCTGTCTGAATAAGTAAGGGATATTACATGGTAGACTGTACGGTTATATAAACACAATACACAATGGTGTTGTGTGAAATGTAAGCACCCTGGAGTGACTTGTTTTTATATAAGAGCTGGGTCTGAAGCCAAACTATTCCATTCAAACCACAAGGAACTGCCAATAATTACAGTTAAATAATTAAATTCATTAATTAGCGACATATCACACCTTTTTACAATTTTATAGCTACATGGACTGTTGTGGAACTTCCCTGAGGCAAGTTCCTGTTATCACTTGCGTTATAGCCTCTATATTTCAAACACTCATTCATTTTAATGAGAAACCAGAAAGCGTAATCTCTCTTGTCTTGAAGACTTCCCTGCACTGGAAAAAGGAACATTTGGTCAGAAAGATTTAAGAAATATATTTCAGTGCAAGTTTCTAGTGACTGGATTGAAAGATGTAGAGTGAGTGTGATCACTTGACATAGTATTAGCATAAACCAAATTTTGGTGCTGATGGGAAATTTACAGTGTTACATTTAGGCATTTAAAGAATGACGTATGATGGAATAGTGCATTGGTAATGAGTCTGACACATAACACAAGTGTTGTTGGTTAGATTCTCAGATCGGTGTGTGATTCCCCCCCTAGTGTGTGTCAGAAAACTTTCTGAATGTTATATCCAGTGCTGACACTGGAGTTTCCTTCCATTAATGTTGAATTGGTGAAGTTTCTTGTTTAGCAAAGTTCTTTGAATGACACAAGTCCTATTATTATTAGCAGTGGAGTAGGTGTAGTCTACACAATACAAGCCACTATGTATGCGTGGTTACTATAGCAACGATAGCACATTAGCGTAAACCTATCATTTATGTTGCAGCTGGAGCTAATGTCAGAGCTGCGGTTGTAGAAAATAAATGCACACCTTCTTCAGGTTTTGAGAATTCAAGTTCACAGTGGTAACTGGCATATTATCCAGAGCTGCAAATTTGTGAACATTGCCTTTATCATGGAAATATCACTGCGCGATCATGTCAAATGTAAAAAGAAAACAAAGTATAGAATCAAGTGCAAGCAATGGATTTTACACAGGCTTAGTGTTGTAGGATAACATTTTACCATTTTTGCAGATAAGACTTAATATACAGATATTTTGTTAAGTGTTAGGAATGAAGTGGAAAAGCATAGTGGATGCCATGTGATCAAGTAATTTTTTTCACACTTAGACTTAGTATAGAGAAGTAATGAACAGAAATATTAAGCACACTCCAAAAGCTTCACAGAATGTCAGTGCATTATTTCTGACGGTAGTCCTGCTGTAGCATGACAAGCTCTGGAATTGGATAAAATTCACAGTTATAATTGCTACAGAGATTAAAAGACAACATCCATGCTGATATTTGTGGGGTGGATTTTCGAAAATGTCATTGGATTAACGGACTTTGTGATCACAGCGCCAATACTGTTTAGAATAATAACTCCAGATCTTTCCATGTTAAGTTTACTAAAGCAGTAAATAAAACGCTGGAGGATGTGATAGTGCATGTGGGTAATGTAGATATCTTTCCAATGTCCACTAGAAAAAAAAAAGCCACCAAAACTTCACCTGTTGATCTTATTTAATATTTTGTGAGTTATTTGACAGAACTTTTGAAATTGTCATTTTTATAATGGACGTTGCATTATTTAAAGAAAATGCTCCCTAGCTGTGTTAATTTGTTAACTTGGGCTAATAAGCTAGCCTGATGAGAGTTAATTGTTATGCTGTTGCCACAAACATCTGTTAGGAGAATCAAATTTGGATCGTTGGGACGGCACACATTTACGGCATTTGACATGCGCCCGTATCGAGAGCGACTTACAACTGAGAAATAAAGGGTTTAGTGGAACCTCGGCATACAAATGCCCTCCCTTACGAATTTTTGCCTTAAATTGAAATTTTGCAAGAAATTTGCATCAAAATATGAAGCATTTTTGGCATATGAACGAATCGAACCGAACACCGGCTAAGTTATGAGTACATTCTGGAGCATTTAAAAACTTGTTTGCATTAGTGGGAAGCCGAAGCGAATTTACAAATTTTACTTTTTTTCTGTCAGTGAAAGCTGTTTTGAAAGAGTCAACCCATGATACCAACGTTGCCTTCGACGTGCGTTCAAAATCTAGGTGATTTTTCTGCCGTTTTTTTGTTGTTGACAGATTGGTCTGTTCTATTTTTAGCTATTTTAAGCTTGGTGGCATGACTCCCTGTGAGGACCCTTGACATGGGTCAGTTCTTTGGAAGCAGCCATACAGTTTACATACGCTTGGTACATCGTATTGGTCATATTTTTGGGTGGCTGGAACGGATTATCTTCTTTTACATTATTTCTTGAGAACAAATTAAGTTCATTTCCACTGAGGTTCCACTGTATAGGCCTAGCAGTGGCAGCGTGGTGGACCTGGGATACAAACTCACAACCTTCTAATCAGTAGTCCAACACCTTTTCCACTGAACTACCACGTCCCCCAATCGCAGTGAGTTTGTCCAGGCGGGGCATCTGTGAGCTCATATATATGCAGAAGCTGGTACATAGCGGTGTCCTCCAAGTGTGTAAATGTTCAGCACTAACTAAAGATGCGGTTGGTTAGCTTCATGTCCCACAGAGGAAGTACATTATCCTTCACCTTCCACTGGTTGATAGTTGTCGTGTGATGGAGAGTGAAGTCTAGGAGGAAAAACCCACAGAATCCAAATAGACATCTTTTTTAAACAGATATTTTAAGTCCTTTGGTATACACTGAAACTCTTAAGTTACCCTCAAAACAACTAACATGATTTGCAGAATGTGTTAAGGAAGCATAAACCCTGCCCATGCAAATTTTGATTCCTGACTATAGATACTGCTGTATATCAACCAGTCCTCACACATGCAAAATCACTTAGATCATGCCTAGAAAATTACGCCTTATTACAGCCACCCCATCTTGTTTTCATGTGTCACCTGTTTCTGTCCCAGAGGACAAAATAAGGACAAATTTTGGTTGCTGCTTAAACTAGATGAGGTCCCCACACAAACGCACACTCACACACTGGCAATTTCCTTCTTTTGGCAGCTAATTATACGAAAAAGATGAGGTAAACACATTAAATAGTAATTTTTCAAGGACTTTATGATGAATCGTAATGACTCAGTAGACTGCACATGGGAAAGAGAAAATCTGAAACGGATGACTGGTTAATCCAAGGGCAGCGCTAGTTGACCTACTCTTTTTAGTAGTTTCTAAGGTAACTCAGTGTGGTGTTATAATTTTTAAAGGTGTCTCGAGGAAAAGGTGCATCTTTCTTCTTTTCTTGGTTTGAAACCACAGACTACGACTCTTCAGTTACAAATTGTTCTGGTATTAATCCACCCTAAGAGACAAACAATGATAGCAGCTGGTGTCTCTCTGAGTGTTGAGTGCTGTATTATTTTTCTTCCTCCTTTTACCTTTATTTCTCTCTCTCTCTCTCTCTCTCTCTCTCTCTCACACACACACACACACACACACACATATTCCAAGTGTAAATTTCTGATTCTTGCCTTTTGTCACTTGATATCAATTTGTCTTTCACACTCACTTCGTGTTTTCATGCTCTGAGAACATGGCAAGCATTCAAATAAACCTCAAATAGTGTGGAGTATATTGCCAATATATGGCTGTGTAGTCGTCCTAGTTGTAATCATCACATTAATCACTGCAACTTTGCTTTAATTTAACAGTATGGCTGCCACCCTCATTATTCAGCAGCTTCGAAAATAGCACTTGATCCAGTGCATCCAACAGACATTTACTTCATGCACACAACTGAATGTAGCCAAGAGGTACTAAATCAAGGTAATGAAATCTAATGTATGCACGGGATATAAATTATATATACTGCCTGGCCAAAAAAAAAAAGTCACCACCTGGATTTAACTGAGCAAATAGGTAAGAGCCTTCCATTGAATAATTACTGCAGTGATTTATATGTTTCAGCTGGCAACAAGTTATATAACCCTGACTGATGCAGTGAGTAGCTTCTTATTTCTTTAACAATCATGTCAGAAGACATTTTTTGAGGTCATGGAAAAGATGTTCCTCTGCTTCAGGTGGGTCAAATGAACTTATTCATCAATAACAAGTAGCAGAAGCAAATGGACGAATATAAAGTAAGAAATTGTATAAAATAAACCCCACCACAAAAAGAAGTGCCATCCCTTACTTCAAATCAAGACATGACCGAGTCACCTTCATTATGTGCAGAGTGGGTTGTTCACTGGGGGCAGTGGTGGCTCAAGTGGTTAAGGCTCTGGGTTGTTGATGGGAAGGTTGGGGTTCAAGCCCCAGTGCTGCCGCTGTTGGGCAATTCAGCAAGGCGCTTAATCCTCTGTACTCCAGGGGTGCTGCATCATAACTGCCCCTGTGCTCTGACCCCAACTTCCTCAGCTGGGATATGCGAAGAAAGGAATTCTACTGTGCTGTCAAGTATGTGTGGTGTTAATTAAGGCTGCTTCAATAGGAGAGGCTACAACAGTAGAACTTACGGCTATGTTTAATAGTGAAGGTAAGAGCATTTCTACATGAACATTGCAAAGAAAACTCAAAAGGATTGGGACTGCTTAAGAAAACCACTTTTGCTAGGGAACGTAAAGACTCTGGAGCAATGGAAAAATGTCATGTGGTGTGAAGTCCAGATAGATAGATACATTGTCATTGCAAAGTACAGGTACATAGCAACGAAAAGCCATTTAGCATCCACCAGAAGTGCTAATAATAGAAATTGTGCAAATACAGATAAATATGTAAATATGTACATCAATAAATAAGGCCATATTAGTATGTGCATAGAGAAGTATGTGCAAGCTGTATTTACAGCCTATATACTTATATAATATATAAGTTATATAACTATATAACTTATATAAATATATAGGTATAAAAGACATAAATATGAATATCCAATTTAACAGTAAATGTAGATGGTAAAGTGACAGTGCAAAACAAAGTGTGACCTGTGAAGAGTAGTGGTAGAATGTGATGTGTGAGGAAGTCCAGAGAAAAAGTCCAGAAAGCCCAGGTCTAGGATTCTGGTTGAGGGCCTGAATGGCTTGCGGGAAGTAACAATTGGAGCAGAACTGCAAGGTGGTGAAGTGTTAGTGAGACATGAGTGAAACAGAAACAGCCTTTATTTGTCACATATACATTACAGCACAGTGAAATTCTTTCTTCACATATCCCAGCCTTGGAGGTTGGGGTCAGAGCACAGGGTCAGCCATGATACAGTGCCTCTGGAGCAGAGAGGGTTAAGAGCCTTGCTCAAGGGCCCAACAGTGGCAACTTGGCGGTGCTGGGGCTTGGACCCACAATCTTCTGGTCATGACCCAGAGCCTTAACCAGTTGAGCCACCACTGCCCTAGCAGTGTCCTAGTGGTGTCCTAGTGGTGTAGTGTAGAGCTCAGTAGATTTATGGCTATGGGGAAAAAACTGGCCCTGAACCTGCTGGTTCTGGTGCAGATGGTCCTGTATCTCCTCCTGGACGGAAGGAGGTTGAACAGTTTGTGACTAGGGTGGGAGGAGCCCTTGATGATATTGTGTGCTCTGTGCAGACATCTGCTGTGGTGGAAAGATGGCAGGTAGTTGGGTGCAGATTTGCAGTTTTCACAACCCCTCATCCCTCTCAATAATACAGCGGTAAAAATTGGTCAGGATCTTGGGGGATAGTTGAACTTTTTTTTAGTCTTCTCAGGAAGTAAAGATGCTGTTGTGCCTTTCTAATCAGAGTTAAGGTGTTCTGATGCCAAGACAGATTCTCAGAGATGTGGACGCCCAGGAACTTAAATCTGGAGACATGCTCTACTTCAGACCCGTTGATGTAGATAGGGGTGTGTCTGCTGCTGTTAGATTACCGGAAGACTCCGGTACGGGAGACACACATGGATTGGCCACCACAGAGTCCAGACCTTAACCCCACTGAGAATCTTTGGAATGTGCTTAAGAAGACTTTATACCACAGTCTGACTCTCCAATTATCAATATAAGAGCTTGGTGAAAAAAGACTGCAACTCTTGATGGAAATAAATGATATGATGTTGCATAACAAATGAGGGCCGAAATCAAATCAGACTTCTTTTTTTTCTTTTTTGCCCAGGAATTATATCTATGTCATGCTTTTTAATGAGCTATTTGAAGGGTAAGATGAAGTTTAAAGGATAAGTTCTCATATACTTAATTCATTAATATTGTCCTAATTAAGTATTTAATATCGGCCTTGAGTGTTTGTAGAATTCGTAAAACTTTTGTTCATGTCATATCTGTGTTTTTCATTTTTCTTTTTGATTTTCATGCTCATACTTTTTGCATTCTGCAAACACTTTTTGATTTGTGTTGCTGTGTTTGAGCATCCAGTATGCTTTCACGTTATGTAGTGTTCTTTGTACAGCCTACAAGCTTCTAATCTGACTGCTCAACAAAATAATATAAATACACCAACTTTTGCACCTTCTTTGTTTGATATGAGATATCCCACTCTACACAGCTCTATTTTTCAGACTTGGTACATGGTAATTCCACAGGATTTCTATCATACCTAATGTGGCATAAACCAAATCCCATTACCACATGCACTTTACTCTGTTGTCGCTTCACTGTACTAATGTTTTTAATCAGACACCTCAAAAGGTGTCAGCGTATTGCAGGATAAATCAACAAGATGTCACCTTCTTCCAAATAATGCGCTTTCCCATAATTCCTCCTGAAAATGCACTCAGTCGTCACAGTCGCAATCTTAGCAGTCAATCAATGGCTTGTTTTCACTCATGACACCTTATTATCAAAAAATCATTCTTATATAATGGCGTGAGTGAAAGAGCTTGTTATTCTTTCTTTCTTTCTTTCTTTCTTTCTTTCTTTCTTTCTTTCTTTCTTTCTTTCTTTCTTTCTTTCTCTTTTTCTATCGCAATTTTAGCAGTCAGTCAATGACTTGTTTTCACTTATGACACTGTATTATCAAAGTTATTCTCATATAGTGGAGTGAGTATAAAGAGCTTGTTATTCTCCTTTCTTTCTTTCTTTCTTTCTTTCTTTCTTTCTTTCTTTCTTTCTTTCTTTCTTTCTTTCTTTCTTTCTTTCTTTCTTTCTTTCTTTTACTTTCTCTTTCTTTTCACCTCAAGTTCTTTTTCTATCTCTTTCCCTTTCTTTTCTCTTTTCTCTTTCTTTTCCTTTTGCTTTTCCTTTCCCTTCCTTCCTCTCTCCCTCCATCATTTTCTCTGATAAGATCAGATTCCTTTAAAACACAGTCCTGTTAAACTCCATTTTTGTTTTGTGCACAAGAGAAATGCAGGCTTTTGAAAACGCTGATGTTACAAAGCCCCAATACGCAACTCCTTTGACATAACAGTTTATGAGTCAAGTTCATTAATCGTCGTGTGCAGGGAATACAAAACATTTTTTACTCAGATGATTTTGATAAAGATTACACTTTACACAGAGAGTGGAGTCTCATTCACAGCTATGGACTGAATGAAATACTCTGGCTACCTCAGTGTTACTGTGTTACAATGTCAGATATTTTTCTTGTTTTTATGAATGGAAGAGTTGTTGGTATGTACATTTCTGTATACGTGTAGATTGAACATTAGATGGGTTTGGTCAACATAATGACATAGAAATCAGACTGCATGCCCCTTTAACTAAATCGATAGTCATGTGGGCGGCTGTTGGCATGGATTTTTTTTAATGCGTACCATAGAAAGAGGCATCAGTATACTGACACCCAAATCTAATTAATACTTTGCTGTCGTTTCAAAACACAAACTGTTGATTTCCTGTACATACACAGACATGCAAATGAGAAAAGTTGAATTGGACGCAAAAATCAAAATATTTTAGGAGAATATATGCAGTGAGTTATGGTCTGAAGTTGTCCTCTGTAAAGATTTAAAATTCTATATTCATTATTCACAGTTGGACGGAATATAATTACAGCAGTAGCCAAAGAAACACAATCATGAAATGGCACTGGAGCATGGAAAGCCTTCTATAACGACCTGTCTTCATATTGCGACTCCAGCCTCGACTTTTTTAAGGTTTCGTATCAGCTTCTGTGGCGCCATGGCACTATTTAACAGCGAAATTAAAAATTAGCGCTATCAAAGCCAACTGGAGTTTTACTTACTTTGATAATTGCCTCTGAGATGGGAAGGATAAGAACAAAATTAAAATGTCATGTTAGCTCATTTTTATCTCAAGCCGGTAGTTTCTCAGAGCTTTTCCGGACACCTTACTCGAACAAACGCTCGGGCCTCGTGCCTTCTTTTTAATATTTATTCAATGCATAGACGTGCATGTAAAATGGGTGAAAAGTGGAAAGGAGCGTTTTACCTCAAGAAAAGGTCATTTAATTATAATGGACGTGTTCCGACAGATTGTGTACTCTGAATCTCAAGGTGTTGCCAGAGGTGTTTCTCAGTATGCGCTCTTTTTATGAATTCCTGCGTTCTCCTGTCCTCCTCTGACATCTTTCAATGCCCGAGTTGCATTTCAATGCTAAACAGGAGACGTGCAGAGAACAGATAAAATCTGGAAGTGAGCTTGATCTTCTCTTTATTTTTGTCGTTCAGTCAGTGTTTCTGTAGGATTGCAAAAGCCGTAGCAGATTTTATTGGCTGCCCAAGAGGATGTCAGCAACCAATCACAGTTCAGCGTCTTGTTTCGGAGGTGTGTCCTGTAATGTTAAAGCTCTCCCGCATGTTCAGGAGCCATGGCTCTACAGTCCCCTCAAGATCCAGCCAGAAATTTGTTGCTCTAAATCTCTGTGAACTCCAACACACCTGCTTCCTGTTTTTCTCCTCTGTCAAGCAGGTGGCAGAGAATGGTGCAAGCCCAGGTTAAATTTTATCCAGAAAAACAAGGTCGGTCAATAAAGTAGTCGATCAGCAGATGAGGAAATCTAAGCACATCCCGAGATCAGTGTATCAACAAAACAACTTCAGAACCCGTGATACAGCACAACATCATACAACCAGCCAGCCTGGAATCATCACTAATAACTATAAGGGTAAGATATGTACAATATGAATGAATTTCCAGGTTATTTGTTCTGCATGTGTAATGAGGTGGATGTGATCAGAGGGCCGGTGATACAGAGAGTTGATGACATGGTTTCTGATTACTGTAGCTGATGGGAAGTGGTGTGTTTACACTGGGGGATTTTGGGAGTTTCAGCCTCCCAAGAAGTTCTTTCTTTCTTTCTTTCTTTCTTTCTTTCTTTCTTTCTTTCTTTCTTTCTTTCTTTTCCCCTTTCTTTCTTTTCTTCTCTCTTTCTTTATTTCCTTCTGTTTTTCTCTTCTATCTTTCCTTTCTCGTTTTTCTTTATTTTAATTTGCTTCCCTCCTTTTTTACCTCTCTCCTTCCTTCCTTCCTTCCTTCCTTCCTTCCCTCGACTATCGTGACATGACATCCTGTTCTTGGTGTATTTAAACAGTTCATTCATTCATGTTCTTTGGATGGTATTGACCTTCATTTCTGATTACTCATTCTGAGCCTTAGTTTGTGTTTCTGACCTTTAGCTTAGCTTTGCAGTATTTTGCCTGGTTTTCTTCACGTTGCTCTCTTGGACTGAATGATTGACCTTGGCTTGTTTGATGATAACATTCTTTTAATTGTTTAATAAAGATTTTACTTGCAGTTGCTTACAGCTGTCACAGAACTCATGACAAAAGCCAAGGATTGTTAAAGGTCAGTGTTTCATGATTAGAAAAATAACAGTTAAATTAATAAGGGAGATGCATTAGCTGCTAAATCATAGCAGACATTTCTGGTCTTCCTCTGGATCATATTGCAGCAGCTCGGCTGCCTACTCCTCAGCCCTCAGGCGGTGTGTGCCTTTCATCACGGCTCCTGAAAGCAGCATTTCCTGCTAGGTTTCTTACTGTTTGTTAGGTTTGGATATTGCAGTTTACAAAATTCACTCAAATTTATTGTCTTATTTGTTTTCTTCTTACAGTTAGCAACACAAATGATTTGTATACATGAGTGCTAAATCCATGTTCCATCATTTACTTTGGCTTTATTATCGTAATAAAAAAACCTAGTTGTAGCTAAGCAATCATATTAGACTTTATATATTTATTTATTTTAGATAATAGTGTTCCATGAAGATATCTGCCCGGCTGTGTCTTTACTCAGTAGCATCTCAAACGTGTGTAAGTTCATTCCACATTCTAGCCAAGATGCTACATACGTGCCCAAAATGATTTTTTCCACCCCAAGGACACAAGTCCTTTCTTTGTTTCTGGACTTGAGAAACAATCTCTCTTGTTGTAAGGCAGATGTTAGGTGTAGACGATGTGGAAAGCTCGCTGAGGCTGGAAAAATGGTTAGTTATTTATTGAGTTCTATTAATAAACTGTGATGTTTTAATATAATGAACCGTTATAGCTGAGCATGTGTGTGAATGTGAGTGTGTGTGTGGCTCTTATACCTCTGTGAGGATCAGAAGTCTCTAGAACAAAATGAATACATGCCAGTTTTGTAAATACATGTAAAATCTAAAGGACACTGAGGATTGACTCTTTTTCCCAGAGGTCAAAAAATGACTTGTTTTTGTTGTGTCCATTTCGGCACTCAATGTCTTTGTCATGTCCCACTCCACAGTGGTGATTAAATATGAAGCGCATGTGAAAGTGGACACGCCGAGCTTTAAGAATTCTTGTATTTAATAAGCATTTCTGTTTTTACCTAGCCTACTAGGGGCAATATATTCATGGAAATGTTCCAAAAAAAACAAAAATGATAAATGTTGATATCAAACCCATTTCTGCTCTCTGAGACGCCCCAAGTGCTTGTTCATAAGCCGCTAAAATTTGAAGGTGTTATCTTCAATCATTAAAATTCTGTGTAAGGTTATCCAACAGAGGGAAAAACACACGCCTCCCACTGAAAGCCAGCGGAGTCCTGACTCATTTTATATCAGACTCACAGCCAGAAAATCATTAGTTTGTTTATACTGATTGAAAATGTCTGAAATTTTAAACACCTGTGTACTGGAAAAAAGGGTTAAGGTAAGACTCAGGGTTATGTGTAGGCATGCCACATTGGACTGCTATAAGCAAATGCATAAGAAATAACGTGCAGAGCTACTAATACCACTGCGTATATATATATATATATACATATATATATATATATATATATATATATATATATTCAATTTAAGGATTTTAACAGATACTATGAGAATTGAAGAGCTTAATTCAATTTAAGCTGTTTGTTTCTTCCCTACAGAGAGACAGCATTTTCACTTGGCACACTTTCTACCATGTAATCATGTTGTCCTTTAGAAATACTGAACTCATTAACTCCCTAATACGAGCGCATCACTCTGCTGATATAACAGTGTATGCAATACTGCAAAAGTCACTGATTTAATTTACGGTTTGAGATATCGATCTAGTTTCTACTAGTTTAAGATATTACAATTGATCCAGTTTATAATTCTGTCTGTTCAACCTGACACAAGCAGTGAATGTATTCACGCAATAGCCACAACTCTTTCCTTCTTGCTTGTTAGATTTAAATGAACAGCATATGGAAAAGTTTATGATAGGTTCTCTTCTAAAATCTGATTGGCCGAGCCACGTTTAAAGCTGTTGTAAAAATTCTTCATATATTAATAACTCAGTGAAGTAAATGAATTCTGTATTAATGCATAAGGTTGTACACCTACGTTAAATTGCAGAAATTATCCTGGGCGTGGAATATATATCTACTATATAAACGAAAGCTTACTGTTAACAAACTTCATTTTATGCCAAAGGAATTGTTCATTGCGAATATTCTTAATTATTGTATTTTTTCAAAATATTTTATCACCTTTTTCTGAAAGCAATAAGCCACTCGAGATCATGCTTTACACTGACTTTATGGGCTTTTACTCCTTTTCGCTGTAACACACATACTTGAATATAATAAAGCAATAATCCACTTGGAGATAAGTGCAAATCATGCAAAAATATACTCTAATGCTAGAGGAACAGTTTCATATTGTTTCATCAACTTGAGAATGAACTCATTTATTGTGTAAATTTGCTTGCAGTACTTGAGTCTGCATCTCAAATCACACATTAACTACTACTAATATTATCATTATCACTGGTGGTCCAGCAGCCGGATCCAATGTACAGTTCAATTCAATTTATTTGTATAGCGTTTTTAACTATGGACATTGTCCCAAAGCAGCTTTACAGAAGTAGAGAAACCTAGCAAATAAATGATAAAGTTTAAAGTTACTATTTATCCCTAACATTTGTCGCTAATGAACAAACCTGAGGTGACGGTGGTGGGGAAAATTTCCCTGAGATGATATAAGGAAGAAACCTTGAAAGGAACCAGACTCATAAGGGAACTTCATCCTCATTTGGGTGACACTGGACAATAAATACTTTCTTTTCTTCATCAGCTTACAGTCACTGGGAATTGTGCAACCAAGAGCTTCTGAGAAACTAAAAGGTCACTGTAGTTTCTGAGTTCATTATAGACTTAGCACTAATTCGTACCTGGATCACAAGCTGTCCATGCAGATCTAACCCCAGCAGCGGTGAGCACCACAAAGCGACGAGACTCCATCCAGGGGTAGAATGTCTGGAGGGATCGGACAGGTCTGGAAAGAAAAAGTGGTCACACTGGGAACTTAGAACAATGGGAGCTCAGGAGTGGGACTTATAGCTCAACAGAGAGAGAGAAAAATATTAGGAATGTTTGTGATCATGTGATGTTTAAAGACAATGTAGATAATGTGCAAAGTGCAGCCAGGGACTTCGACAAGATTAGTTATGACAGCATAACTAAAAGGAAGAGCCAGAAGGTGACAGACATGTTCTCACCATTTTGGCCTGGGTTCGATTCAGTCCATCCTCAGGGAACTAACCTAGCTCCTAAGCAGTTAACTCTCAGTGTTGGAGGAGGATGGATAGGAGGATTGTGTCAGGACGGGCATATGGTGTAAAACCAGTGCCAATTCAAAATATGCAAATGGGGTGATCTGCTCAGGACCTCTCAGCTGAAGGACATTATTATTATCATTTATTATTATTATTATTATTATTATTATTATTATTATTATTATTATTATTATTATTAATATCATCTTCATCAAGAATATGTGCTCTGTACTCATGAGTACTAACTGTTTCCATAGTGTATTGAATAGACTTATCTTAAATTCTGAGCACTGTGAGAACCATATGCGCTTGTACTTTGGCTTGACCTTGGACTGTAGTTTACTATTCTGCTTTTGGATCTCCTTAATTCTCCCAAAACAGAGAATTTCCGAAGGTGTATTGAATGTCTCAGGATCCTCTGCACAAATAAAACCTTCGCAGAACCTCATTGCCTTTGTTACGTATATATGTTTTGCATAGGTACTTAAAAAAAAGAAGACTTTTTTGGAAGATTGACAAACAGAACCTCTCTATAGAGAACTGCTGAACTTTAAGGGGTGGGGGGAAAGTTGGGGAAACGGCAAGAGGAAAGAAAAGTTTCGATAAAGTGAGAATTGAAAGCATCTCCGAGGCAGATTGTGGTGTCAGAGCAGCAAGGAAAGTAGTAGATTTAGTGTAGAATGAGCAAATTTGTCTGAAGTAGCGTAAACTCTCAGCTCTTGATGGTTTAAGTTGTGGAAAGACGTAGGATTTGCTGAAACAGGGAAATGTGTTTGTAGTACTCAAAATTGTGTGACAGTTCTTACATCGCTGCATGTTTAATTCTGCTTTTACCTCCAGTCATCCATCCTGTATATGATCTCTCTCTCTCTCTCTCTCTCTCTCTCTCTCTCTCTTCAACAGAGGTGTGGTATAAAAGTATAGTCGTGGGGATGATTTCATTTTGATGGCGCAGTGCTCCCAGGAGAAACCAGCTATTTCCTGCACATTTCTCTTCACTACTGCAAAACTCTGAAGTGGGTCTCCGGTGAGATCAAGCCTTTCATTATCAAGGCCACTGAACCAGAACATTGATTCTATGAGGCCTGGGTAACTACGGAACCCACAAGTCCAGATCCGTACCTCAAATTAACATGTTTTGAAGGAATATTTTCGGTATTTTATTATGCCAGTGGGATGCAGTTGGAGTTTGAGTTCGGATTTGAGTAGCGGGTTTCCTGCTGCGATTTCCCTCAGAGATGTCGGAGAATTAATTGCTGCATTTATGAAAGTACTGGAGACGGTTTAACCACTCCTCATTAAAGTTTTCTAGTGTTCATTGGAAAATGAAACACTTCTCTGAGTGTTATTTGTGTCCCTCTGTTTCTAGAGATCCTTTCAAGTGCGTTTTTAAGCAAAGGCTAATGTGGGTGGAACATTCATCTAAAGGAATCTTTTAGAAGGGGGGGGTGGGGGGGGCTCAGAGTATTGCTCAGAGTTCAGAGCTTTCTTTTAGTCAACATTAGCTACTACATTTAATGTGTGAGTTTCTTTCTTTCTTTCTTCCTTTTCCTCTTTTCCCTTTCTTCCTTCCTTCTGCCTTTCCTTTCCCTCTTTTCCCTTCCTTCCTTCCTTCCTTCTCCTCTTTTCCCTATCTTGCTTCCTCTTCCTCTTTTCCCTATCTTCCTTCTGCCCTTCCTTTTACTCTTTTCCATATCTTCCTCCCTTCTGTCCTTCCTTTTCCTCTTTTCCCTTTCTTCCTTCCTTCCACCTTTCCTATCCCTCTTTTCCCTATCTTCCTTCCTTCCGCCCTTCCTTTCCCTCTTTTCCCTATCTTCCTTCCTTTTCCTATTTTCCCTATCTTCCTTCCTTCCGCCCTTCCTTTCCCTCTTTTCCCTATCTTCCTTCCTTTTCCTATTTTCCCTATCTTCCTTCCTTCCGTCCTTCCTTTTCCTCTTTTCCCTCTCTTCCTTCCTTCCTTCCTTCCTTCCTTCCTTCCTTCCTTCCTTCCTTCCTTCCGTCCTTCCTTTTCCTCTTTTCCCTTTCTTCCTTCCTTCTGCCTTTCCTTTCCCTCTTTTCCCTATCTTCCTTCCTTCCTTCCTTCCTTCTTTACTTCCTTCCTTCTCCACTTTTCCCTATCTTCCTTCCTCTTCCTATTTTCCCTATCTTCCTTCCTTCCATCCTTCCTTTTCCTCTTTTCCCTATCTTCCTTTCTTCCTTCCTTCCTTCCTTCCTTCCTTCCTTCCTGACTTCCTTCCTTCCGTCCTTCATTTTCCTCTTTTCCCTATCTTCCTTCCTTCCTTCCTTCCGTCCTTCCTTTTCCTCTTTTCCCTATCTTCCTTCCTTCCAGCCTTCCTTTCCCACTCCATTCTTTTTGTAATAATAATACAAGCAATGTCTTGGATAAAATATCAAATTACAGTTAAAAAATTTGTAAACATATCATTGTGTAAACTACCCAATAACCCAGATATACAGTGCTAGTAGAACATAAATGCAATTTTATTTGTTTTTATTTGTTAACTAATACAAATCCTCAGCTAGTTTATTTTACTAAACTGAAACACTAAGACAGATTTTATTTATATAGACTAATATCACTATTTCAGACTGTCTAAAGAAAAGAAAAAAGAAAAGTTGTTACCTCGTGTCCAGGACCCTACATGAGCACCTCCATAAAAGTCAGGCTCTGGCCATTCTAGTTAAGTTCCAATAGCAAAGAGTAAAGACCTTGCTCGTTCTAAAGCAATATGTCCTGGCGGTCCTTCACAAGCTTTTGTTATGAAGTTGATGGTCTTAAAGATTTCTGATAACAAATGCATGTTTTTTTTTCCCATGGTCTTGATAGTGCTGTACTTGGAGGCCATGGCATATTGGCAAATTTCCAATTATTTTACAACAAAACTTAGCCGGTAGCTGGGTTTCTGTTTGCTCACAGATCAGATCAGCTAGCCAATAGGGATGTGCTGCATTGTTAACGCATCAACTTCAACGGCTCGTTGCCCTTTGACTGCTGAAAATAATATCCCAGAATGCACAGCATGAAGAAGGAGCAAACTATGAAGCCCTTACTGGTCTCCAGAGAGAAATGAAACCCACTGTAGGGGCTTGAACCAAGCGTGAAATTTTCGCATTACGAGGCACTTCACTGGCGTATTTCTTCAGCCTTCCTCTTCCCATCTCTCCCAGGGCAAGTTTTGATGGTGCAATGCTGTACTGAATATGTCCAACATGCCAAGCTTTTTATAATGATGTAATTTAGTGTTTCCTAAAGGCTAAAGTATTGGACTCACCCACGCTCTCTCAGTCCAATCCAGTGCGTGTCTAGCAAGAATATTGCCCAACAACCTTTTCAACAGTTAGGGCATGATGAAAGGATGGCAGAGTGTGTTAAGGCAATTTTATATTTTGCACGTTTTAGCAGTGTGGGATCTCGGACACCTGCTTGCCGAGAGATGTTCAGAAACCAAACTAAGGAGAATCAGATCTTTTGATTTACACTTGGAATGCAAACGTCGTTGATAGGCGAGTTTGACGCATTAGCACTTCTATATAATCTCTTCCTTTGAAATTCATCCTCCCTGTCAATCATGAATATATATTTTTTGATTGACTGATGGACTGAAAGTGATGAACTCTAGTTATCTCAAATCTCTGGTTTGAGGCATCCAAATCAGTGGAGTGAAGCAGAGCAAATATTAGCACATTGGTCACAGATGTCTGCTCCAGCATGTTTCCCTGAGGTAAAGGAGCGTTTGACGGCTCATCTAAGAGCTCGAATCTGTGGCAAGTTCAATACTCAATTCCCACCTTGCTATAGGTCTCTTCCACAATACCATACCAAGCAAGACAATTTAAGCTAATAATCTTTTTGCAGTGCCACCCACTCACTTATGCTCAATGCCCTTAGAAGAGAGAGAGAGCGCTAACTGATATGTCAGCATGCTCTTGTGTATGAAAGTGGCTAAGTATTCACACAAGGCAAGTCGGATGAAATGTTAGGAAAGGTGCAGGTAAGGGTGATGTGTAGGAGGTTATACTGTTGAACTGTTGTAGTTGGGACTTAAAGCAGATAATTCTCTCTAATGAATGTATTACCAGACATTTTGCATTAAAAATACACAATGTAATAAATTCACAGTGCATGCTAACTGGATATTATACTAGAACGGTGCTTTAGCAGGCTACCTGAACCATTATGTGATGAAATTAAGGAAGAAAAAGCTTAATAGCCTGTTTTATTATCCCAGCTTGTTTTTATATAGGAGAATTTTGTCCAAGTGATAATTGTCCAGGTGTGCATCACATTATGCGGAAAAAAATCTGCCTTTTTCTTTAAACAGCAAGTGATTCAGTAAGCAGTGACGCTAACAATTTCATTTTCTTCTGTGAACAGAACAAGACCAGAAAGCTTTTCTTATTGTTTTTGTTTTTTTTCTTTAAAATTGCTCGTTGCATGTAGTCATTCACAACGGCTAACACGTTGAACAAATCTGGGGCAAACGCATTGAAACTACTGAAATGATCAAGGTTTTATAAAATGTGCAGCTGAAAAGAAATGAAAGGTTAGTGCTCATTAAATATTTCGATTATCGCTCAGCTCTTGGTGTGTTATGCAACAGATGGCTTTGTTTGGTGAGTACTGCATTGTAAAAGCAGGTTTAGAGAAAATCTACTACTTCATGATACCTGTTGTTTGTTTATATATTTTTTTATTATTTTGTTTTATTCAGTCAGATATTGCAAATATTGCAATTAACGTCACTAGAGATGTTTTTTAACACTTGGCTTGAATACATGAGTCACTATTCTACACCCAAGTTATGTTGGAGCTGAGGCATGCAAATTCACAGGTTTGCTTTAACACAGAAAGAATTTCTATTTCTGAGCCAAGAGGCGAATGTGTTGTTTCTGACTTCTCTTTTGTTTACACAGATTTGCAAAATAGTAGGCAGTAGGTACATGTAGTTTTTTTTTTTTTATTTTTACTGGCCTGGCAGTCAAGCAGCAAGTTTTAGATATTTGGTATATTATTGTCCAGGAATCCTCACAGAAAGAGGAGCCGGGATTTTTCACCATGCAAGCCGGCACAAGAGGTACATTTTACTACAATGCTCTCACTGCTAAACTCAAATAGCTTTCACACTTCTACAAGCATACCAAACCCTGAGTACAGAAATGCAAATAAAATTACCCAAGAGGCATGATTTTTATGTTTGAAGGTCAGTTCTGTTACCACAAACAGTTCTCAGAGATGTCACTGCTAGCCTCAGTAAGAAATGATTTATGAGTGATTTTAAAATATTAAAATCTATCTATCTATCTATCTATCTATCTATCTATCTATCTATCTATCTATCTATCTATCTATCTATCTATCTATCTATCTATCTACAGATTCTGTATAGATAAATATACGTATATAGAGAGATAGTTATAGATGGGGAGATATAGATATAAGTATAATTTTTACCCAAGGAAGCAGCATTTATTGCAGTAAAACATTCAACAAAAAAACAAAAAAAACAATGAGCATGATGAACTTTACTTAACTTTGTCAGTTTAATATTTCAGCCTGCAGCTTTCCAGTAGCGGCTATTTAATGGTTTTTGTCCCCTGAATTTCATAACTGAAAGCTTGCACATCACAGTAGGGCTGCTTTCTGGAACAAATTCCTACCAGAAGATTTATTCATTTATTTTTAATTTCATCATGACTTTATTTGGACATAGAGCATAACAAATGGTTATCCTGGTTCTTGAATAGAAGTCCAAACTCCTAGTAGAAAACTCTTGGGGATGGGAAGTGTGGCTGGAGGACGGAGATGAGATTCCAATCTTCCATCCACATTATCACAATGGCTTTATAGGAAACCTTCATCAATCTGCGTTACTGGAGCTGCTGTTTTAGATGTGATGCGCATCAGACCTGGAGGTAAGAGTATGCTGATGCACTTTTTAAATTTATTGGTAGTTGCACTGTTGACTTCCACCTTATGGAATATCAATGAGAGAGCTGAATGTTAAAGCAATCTATTTGTCGTCATGGTATCGTTGTGCTGCTGGGAACATTTTTGATATGGAAAATGTATGATTAAAGTTTAATTTACTTGTCTTTTTTAATATTTACCACGGAAAAGCGTTATTGTCCTTCAGCATAAAACGAAAAGGCGTCCTGTGTGAGAAACGGTGCTGCATGGAATTCTAAAGGTGGTGATAGTTTCACGATGATTGATTGTCTTGGACAGTGTTTCGTCCTTTGACCTTGAGAGTCATGTGTATTGGTTTAGCTTCAATACACACTCATACTATCACTCTTTTCTCCTCTGCTCTCTTTTAATCATTCTCTATCACACACTCGCTCTCTTTTACTCTACACTTTTTTTTCCCTTTCTCTTCTTTTTTTTTCTCCTTTTTTGCTCTGGGCACTGCTCTGCTTCTGGTCGAGGCTCTAAATTAAACACCCGCAAAGAGTGAACTCATTTTGGCTGCTGTCCAAACGACCTAGTCATTCCTCCGTGTCTCAGCGTGGAGACCTATCTCTGTATGAGAGGTGACCACAGCACCTGTTCGCTCACTAGAGTTTCTGTTTAACTCCAATTAAGCCATTGTTTATGGGCCTTCGAATCTGGTGCAGACTGCTGAACTGTGGTGCCTGAACACAACACTGTAGCACAATTCTGCTGAAAGACACACTGAGGATTATGGGAAGATTTCAAATGGGATTTAACAAAGCTATTTAAAGCACATGTAGTTGTTTTAAACAAAGTTGCACCCCTTAAACACCTGAATGCACAGTGCATGGGCATGGTGAATGCCTAAATCTATGAGAAGTGATGGACTGAATATTTTATGGTTAGCTTCCTAACTCAGCAGAGACTTTAATGTGTTCCAAGCAAAGCTGCTCCTTCTGACTGAGAGACCACTCCCTGCTTGGTGAGAAGAAGAAGTTGTTACATATTCATTACAGCACAGTAGAATCCCTGGTGGTCAGGCATATCCCATGGTCCATCTTTGCATATCCCAGCTTCCCTGCCATGATGTATGGTCTCTGTAGCAGAGAGGGTTGAATGGTGTTGCTTAAGGGTCCAACTTGGCAGTGCTGGGGCTACTTACTGGTATTCCAAGTGGTCTCCCATCCATGTACCAACCAGCTCTGACTCTGCTTAGTGTCCAAGCTGGCATTCTCAGAGTGTTATGGCTGTAGCAGTGGTCCTCTAGTGAGCACTTTTCATTATTGGATTTGATGGACCGGTTCTGACAAACTGTTCATTGCAGTAGATGGACAGGAGTCAGTAATTCTGTATATCCATTCAACACTTTTCTATCAAACAGTGCAGCATGTCAGGGCTCTGTAACAAACCCGGGCCTGGGGCTATCCATATCCAGACTGAATACATTTATTAGAGTTTATTGATATGAAAGCTACCTGTAAAAGTTGTAGGAGTTTCACTGGATGTTATCAGTTGGTAACACCAGAATAAAGATATGGGACAGTGTGAACAACACACAGTCATTCGCATTTACAGCTTTTGGCAGACGCCCTAATCCAAACTGACTTACAAGTCATCTCAACTGTTTAGCAGCAATTGAAGGCCTTGCTCAGGAGCCTAGAAGTGGCAGCTTGGTGGTCCTTGGATTTGAACTCACAACCTTCCAAGCAGTAGTCTGCCACCTTAACCACTCACAAACCTCTTCACTGGAGCAAATGCTTAGTAGAATTTATAGTGACTCATGCTAGAAAGTGTGTTAGTTATTTATATAAGTTTTGAGTGCAAACTCCCAACAAAATGTTCTGTAAAAAACTCATACGCTATTCTCTACACTATGCATGAACTGGACTCATGAAGTTCATGTGATGTTAAATCTGCCAGGTGAATAACTTTTAAAAAGAGGAAGAAACCTTAGCAAACTGTCACCGTATTATTGACTTTTTGTTCTGAGAAATCAGTTAGAAGGATTCTGTAGTGAAGATCCTGTCAAACATGGCTCAGCTCACAAGGTCCCGGGGCAAGAAGGGTATCCACATTCCGCATAGCTACACAGTATGGGACAGCTATGGGGGGAAAAATGAACTGTGCTGCATTGCCTGGTGGAAAACCACTAAGTGCAAACTCATTGTATTATGTAAGGATTATCACATAATCTGATGGGTCATTAATGTGAAGAAAAAATTCTTACCGTAAAAGAGCAATCAACAAAACTAAAAATAAACCTTAAAGAAGTGCAGCTACTGGGCTTCTATGTGCATTAAATTATTCAGCGAGTCATCTGAGACTAAATATCGTCTTATAGTCAAGATCTATAAAATCGTCCATCTAAAAAAAATCCATGGGTTTAAAAAAGCTTGGAATGCAAATTAAATCTAATTGAAGCTACTTAAAATCATGAAGGCCCTACGAAAACGAGCCACAGTGTGAGAGATGTGAGGACAGAAAGCAATAAGAGTTGAGCATATTATAAAGTCTGTTTTCGTCTCGGTATTGGTAGTTTTTTTTTTTTAATCCAATTTCTCAGAGTACAGTTGATATTAATGTTCATGATGTTGGTGTGACCTGGTTGTTGTGGAGAACAGAATGAAAACCGTGTTACAATGTTTGTGCTTGTCCTCATGTTGTCTGCCTCGGAACTAATGCTGTCTGCATCCTGATGATGTTCACTGGCAGTGCTTCAATGCCTTTCCAAATGCGAATCATTTTGAAATACGGCCAATATATTTGCGTCTCACTTCTATTGATTTGCAGGTCAATTCGTAGAAATCCAGAAATAGAAGCATGCGGACGCACCTGCGTGACTTTTACAGTGTGAATTTGTTCTTTCCTCATCGACAGGTGTTTCAGATATGCATATATATATTCATAGACAGGCTTCATAACCTGGCGCATAACGCGTAGGGTTTCGTTGAGCTTTGTGCTGCATGTTGGGAAATGAATTAAATCAGCTGAATTAGAGTCAGGTACAGCAGCAGCAGAAGGCGCTGAAGAGTAGTCTGCAGCAGATGGGAAAGGTTAATAAGGAGGCGTACGAGTGCTCTGCGATGACCCATCTGTTGCCCCATTGCAGCTTGTGTGTACGCTAGCCTTGTGCGATATAACAATTTTATCATCTGATACTACGATATTACAGCGAGAGCAGCTCTGATTATGTTATATTTCATTCTATTACAAGACCTGACCATTTTTACCTTTTTACGCATTTTGCATAGGAGCTCCAACTGGAAAAGGCCAGTTGACACATAAAGCTGGAACGATTCACACATAACGTCTTGAACTCTCTGATGTTCACCGATGCTTCCTGGAAGCTCCGCCCCTTTTCCCAGTCTTGACTTTCCCAGCTCTCTCGCGTTTTAGCAAGGTAAATTAGATTAATACTGGAGTAAAATCTATCAGTGTATGTTTGCCAACTGAGCTATGGTTATACTCAAGTCAGGGCTGTCCAGTCTTATCCTCCGGTGTTTTCATTCCAGTCAAGCAGGAGCCACACCTGATTCCACCTGGTTAATGATTTTAATGGTCACTATAAATAGAAAGTCATTAAATACACCCTCCTGTCCAAGTCGCTGCAGATGCCTCCAAATACAATACAGTAAAACAAAGCTCATGTTTGTCATGGATATTAGATTTGATTTGTATTTCGTATTGCTTTTCCCCCCTTAGTGTCTACTGTGTATTTCTCTAGCTTTTGAATGCACAGCTAATAATATTATACTCTCCTACTCTACTCTCCTTCAACCAAACATGGTGGAAATTTTTTTTTTTTTTTATAAAATATGAAAAAAAAAATTAAAATAAAAAAAAAAATAAAAAAAATTAAAAATGTGCAAAATGTAATGATTTAATAGAAATTAATTTTTTAAAAAAAAAAATAGCAGCATGTCCTGTTGTGTTTTAATTTCTTCTAATTCAGACTGCCCACTTAACTTTAAAAAGTTTTGTTCATGTTCGAAGACCGCAAGTCACCCTGCATCCTAATTCACATCAGCATGATATTCATGAAGATCCCGATGTGATCTGAGGTAAATATTTACTGTGTGGGCTCTGAAGTGGTACATCTAAAGGGCGTAGCATCAACACAAACCACTCTGCCTGCAATTGATAATTTTTTTCCCCGGAGGGGTTTTTATTTACGAGATCTGGAGTGTGGAGGGAGCAAGGAGAGCGTTAGCCCTAAGCAGGAGGGCAGAATTCCTGCGGTGAGTCTCTGAACGGTAGCACGGGGACTTGCTAATTTAACAGAGCAATGCACTGAGCCTTTTTTCCCCCCACATCTCCATCATGATGAGCTGCTCTACAGGTCTCTTTAGTGTATTTCACGGCTTCCAACAATGTGTGCGCCTTCTGCTGGTGCCGTATTTCATATTACATTTCACACGTGCTATAATGTGCAGGAGTGTGAAGCGGGAAGCGAGCGTGTAGCGCCAGCGGCATGTTCTGAGGTTAATCCACAAACCGTAGTCATAATCTTTACTACAGCAGGCAACACCAGGAATAGGATACAGGATAATCTTTTAATATTAAATAAAGAATGTGTAACACATGTCAAACAATGAAGGGACTAAGATGCAACAGCGTATGAACTAATTATGAACCATAATTAACTGACAAAACAAGGGTGGAGACAAGCAGGAAGTGAAAACAAAACCCCTGAGTTCTGAGCTGTGTTTCTTTCTCCTTCTTGTTTTCGTTACTTCCTGGTTTAAACCCTCACCTGTTTCCTTGTGCAAGAGTATTGGGTTATTCCTCTCTGGAAGTTTCTCTTCCTTCCATGTTCCTCTACACACGCTATAGGCTAGGATACCCCGAAATAATTGGATAATTTGGATACCCCGAAATAAACACCACACTGAGCATACACACTTGCGTCCTGCTTCTCACCATCACTTCATGACACATAAGTTGTTCTGGGGTCAAGGTGTAAAAGATTTTCCAGGGGGAAGCCCTCACATGGGATTGAAGGAACATTTACTTAAAGAGGGTTGTTGACCTGCAGTTGAGTTTTTATACATTTGCAAAGATGTTGCCTGTTCTGGTTTGCGCACTAGGCGGCTTTTACCTCTACATCAGCATGCTACAGGATTTATATTTACAATAGAAGTTTCAGGAGCCTTGTAATTGAGACGTGAGATGCAGAGCTTCAGTGCAGAAAGTCATTTCATACATTAAAAATCTAAGTCATGCAAATATTTGGCATAAAGAGGAGAGTTTTGTAATTTGTGTAAAGTTTCCCTCATTGTTTCTTTAATTGGTTTAGCCAACAGTGTGTAATACACAATCAGCACAGCAACATCAACATCAACATCAACAGAAAAATGCTGCCAGTAAATGAATTAGTCTAGAGCTATTTTACATACATCAGAATATATGCATATATAAAGCACTGTTATACCAAATCTCACACACACACACACACACACAAACACACACACACACACTCTTTATCTCTCTTCCCCACTATAATTTCCTTTTCCTGATAATCCACTCTCCATATTTCCTATCTTCACCCTTCAATCCATCAATCGCTCTCTCTCTCTCTCTCTCTCTCTCTCTCTCTACTGTCTCCGTTTCCAGCTCACTCCGTGATCGATCCTTTTCCTTCATCCCTGTATAGCTTTGAAAACGTATTTTCCTGTTCTCAGTTGCTTTTACTCCATCCCTCCGGCCCTCATCCCTCTTTCCCTACATGCCTAATCATCAAGACATCTGCCAGAGGGAGGCTGGTATCTGCTCTGAGCAAGCACTGAGAGAGAGAGAGAGAGAGAGAGAGAGAGTGTGTGTGTGTGTGTGTGTGTGAGAGAGAGGAGAAAGTGAGAGCTAGAGACAGACAGGAAAAAAGCGAGAGGCAGATATAAACAGAAATGGAGAGAGAGATACAGACAGAAAAGAGGAGAGAGAGAGGGAGATACACTGAAGACTGAAAGGAGATAGAGAGACTATAGAGTGAAAGGAGAAGGAGAGACTGAAGAGAGAGAGAGAGAGAGAGAGAGAGGAAAAAGAGAGGCAGATAAAAACAGATAGGAGAGATATACAGACAGAAACGAGGAGAGAGAGAAAGAGATACACAGAAGACTGAAAGAGAGAGAGACTGAAGAGAGAGAAAGAGGCTGAAAGGAGAGAGTGACTGAAGACTGAAGAGAGAGAGAGAGAGAAAGGGTGAAAGGTGAGAGAGGGAGAGAAATGCAGACAAAATGAGAAACAGGTAGTAAGATAGAAAGAAAGAAGAGAAACGGAGAAATAGATAGGGAAAGATTGGAAAGAAAGAATGAGAGAGATACAGACCAACAGGAGAGATGATGATCAGTACAGATACACAGGAGAGAGATGCAGAGAGATAGGAAAAAGATAGAGAGACAGGGGAAAGGGAAAGCTGAAAGGAGAGAGGGAGAGCTAGAGACAGAATGGAGAGAGGGAGAGCTAGACACAGAAAGTAGAGAGGAAGAGCTAGAGATGGAAAGGAGAGAGGGAGTGCTAGAGACAGAAAATAGAGAGGGAGAGCTAGAGACAGAAAGGAGAGAGGGAGAGCAGGGGATGGAAAGGAGAGAGGGAGAGCTAGAGTTGGAAAGGAGAGAGGGAGAGCTAGAGATGGAAAGGAGAGAGGGAGAGCAGGAGACAGAAAGGAGAGAGGGAGCGCTAGAGACAGAGATAGAAAGGAGAGAGGGAGAGCTAGAGATAGAAAGGAGAGAGGGAGAGCTAGAGATGGAAAGGAGAGAAGGAGAGCTAGAGACGGAAAGGAGAGAGGGAGAGCTAGAGACAGAAAGGAGAGAAGGAGAGCTAAAGATGGAAAGTAGAGATGGAGAGCAGGAGACAGAAAGTAGAGAGGGAGAGCTAGAGACGGAAAGGAGAGAGGGAGAGCTGGAGACGGAAAGGAGAGAGGGAGAGCAGGAGACAGAAAGTAGAGAGGAAGAGCTAGAGACAGAGACAGAAAGGAGAAAGGGAGCGCTACAGACGGAAAGGAGAGAGGGAGCGCTAGAGACAGAGACAGAAAGGAGAAAGGGAGAGTTGCCGACAATAGTAAGAGAAGCAGAAAGATCCAGACAGGACGAGGGAGGGAGAGAGAGAAATGTAGACATATGGAAAGATGCTTGTAGAGAGAAGGAGAGATATAGACAGAAATAAATGAATGGAACAAGAGGTGAAAGAACAGTAGATGGACAGATAAAGAATAGATAGGGAGAGGTGCAGATTGCTAGAAAAAAGATGACAAATGCAGACACGAAGGAGAGAGAAGGCGAAAGATACAGAAATAAGAGAAAAGAGAGAGAGAGATAAAAATAGAAAGATAGGGAGAGATGCACTTTACCAGAAAGAGAAGGATACAGACAAAGAAGAGAGCGAGAGATAAAGCACAGATCTCGGCCTCGCCCTAAATCATCGAACCCCGGCCATCCATTAGTTTTCCTGTCCTGGCTGTGGTGTGTAAATCCACTTGTTTCTCGCCTTCTCCACTCTTTCTCTTCTGTTTTCTCTCTCTCTCTTTCGGTTCATGTCCCTCCGTCGCTCCATCTCCCCATCTGTCTTTCTGACAGTCACCAGGTAGATTAATGGACCACATGTGGCACCAGACTAAGTGGTTTAGAAGCTGACCGCAGCACGGAGCGTAGCTGAGCGAGTGAATCAGCGGGATGGGGGCGTTTATGGATTTGGGGTTTCTGACCATGGTGTGTGTGTGTGGCCTCCTGGAAAAGCTGTAACATGTCACTGTGGGTAAATTCTGTGAAAACAAATGATCTTTTTTACACTGATGACAGAGAGAGCATGTTGGGTTTGTAGGGGGAAAGAAAACGATCTAATTAAAATAAATAAATAATGGTGCCCTGCAATCCTCTACATTTTAATAGGAAATTGGTTCTCACTATAATTATTAGCATCATCCAGATCAGTCTGAGGATCAGATCAGTCTGAGGATCAGATCAGTCTGAGGATCAGATCAGTCTGAGGATCAGATCAGTCTGAGGATCAGATCAGTCTGAGGATCAGATCAGTCTTCACTCCTCTGATCTCTGTTCATGCTAACGTCACTGAGGAAAATAATCACTTAATGTCTGTGGTTTTTTTTTGCCATTTAAACCAGGGTTTCCCCGAACCAGACCTCGTGACCCCACACACTGTTCCTGTTGTCACAACGATAACCGAGGGATTTAAAGATTCCAGGGTCCTCAGTATCTTGAAAATCCTTGAGCATAAAATCGCTCAACATTTTAGCATTTTATTTATTTGGAAACCTGAGAGACAGCCATGTTTCGGCTCTGATTTGCCGTCCATTGAACGTAGCTCTTAAATATTCCAGATGTATTTAAGCTGCCCAGCAAATGCTGCATGCATTACTGCTGCTTCTGCACACACACAAAATCATGCATCAGGTATAAACCAGGCTCCTGGCTTCACGTCTAGTCTGCAAGGATTATTCCTTTGGGTTTTATTCCATTGCTCTTACACTTACATACATATCTTACTGAAATCATACAATGTTCAAATGTTACAGATGGCAGAAAATTCAGGGTTTGAAAACGGCTGATTGTAAATATTTTATTGCTTTGTCATTGGTACAGAATGTGTCTGTGCTCTTCTTTGTTTTGATGTGACATGAGAGGAGTATCGTGGACTTTTTGACAACAGATATGTGTAATGAAACAGTGCCAAACTTAGGTTTAGACCCCTTTAAGCAGATAATAATAATAATAATAATAATAATAATAATAATAATAATAATAATAATAATAATTATTATTATTATTATTATTACTATAAGGCAGACTCCAAGGAAAGGTTACAAAATAGCCTAAACAAAACATTTACATATTGTTTGATATGGAAATATATGTGATAAGTCAAAATATATTACTGACATTTTTTTCTCTTAAAAAATAATAAATAAATAAATAAATAAATAGATATTATGTTTTTAAAAATATTTAAGTAAATTATAATATAAGTAAATTAAACGTAATATAACTAAATTAAACTAAAATAGATCAATAAATATCAGAGGTGATGTAAAATGCTAGAACTTTACTTCAGGCTGAGATACACGTAAAAGAGAAACTCTGTATAAAAGAAAATCTCGTAATGGGATGCGTTTTCCCAGCATGCCACACCCTTACATGCTAGACTTGCTTTATTTCCAAGTGACCAGGACCGTGTCACATTAATAATCTGACATAATTTGATATTCTCTCTATTTTTAGAGGATTTTTGGTACCCTTGGCTTCATTTCATTGCTCTCTGCATTATTACTTGGTAATGTGTTTTAAATGGGGAGCTCTGTCAGTTAGACAAGCGACAGCTCCATGTCAGAGAATCAAATCTTAATGGAAAATAAACTAGAGACCTGTTTTTTTTCCCCAACCAAAGAAAATCAATTTGCAAATTTCGAGTGGCATTTTATTAATGGATTAGGTGCTTGTGTAAGTGCTCAGTCAACTGCTCATGCCCATTACTAATAGACACAAATGAATAAGGAGTGCAGGAGCTTCAAAGGCATTAAAAAGAATATGAGCACAGCTGTGTGTGTGTGTGTGTGTGTGTGTGTGTGTGTGTGTGTGTGTATGCCAGCCAAGACGGCATTGCTTGGAGGTGTAACTCATGTCAGTTTAAAACTTTGTACATAAATAAAGCGCACAAAAGTGCCATTGTTAATGTAACATGTATTAATTAAAAATGGGAATGTTTTTGTTTTCCAGTTAAAGATGGGATGAAAATAAAACTATATTTGTGTGTGTGTGGGTGAGAGAGAGAGGGAGAGAGAGGGAGACAGACAGAGGTACAGAAAGAGAGAGGAAGACAGATAGAAAGATGGAGAGGGTGAATGAAAGAAAGAGAGCGAATCAGAGCAAGTGACAGAAAGAGAGAGATAGAAAGATGTAAGTAGAGAAAGAGAGAGAGAGAGAAATGGAGAAAAAGAGAGAGAGGGAGAGAAAGAAAGAGAGAGAGAGGGAGAAAAAGACAGATCGAGGGAGAAAAAGAAAGAGAGGGAGAGAGAGAAGGAGAGAAAGAAAGAGAGAGAGAGAAATGGAGAAAAAGAGAGAGAGGGAGAGAAAGAAAGAGAGAGAGAGGGAGAAAAAGACAGATTGAGGGAGAAAAAGAGAGAGAGAGAGAGAGAGAGGGAGAAAAAGAGGGAGAGGGAGAGAAAGAAAGGGAGAGAAAGAGAGAGAAGGAGAGAAAGAGAGGAGAAAGGAGAGAGAGAAGGACAAAGAAGGAGAGGATAAGTGAACGAGGGAGGGAGAAAGAGAGAGAGAGGGAGAAAAAGAGAGAGTGAGTAAGAAAGAAAGAGAGAGAGAGAGAGAGAGAGAGGGAGAAAGACAGAGGGGGAGGGAGAAAAAGGGAGAGAAGGAGAGAAAGAGAAAGAGAGGAGAAAGGAGAGAGAGAGAAAGAAGGAGAAAATAAGAGAGAGACAGAGGGAGAAAAAGAAACAGAGAGAGAGAAAAAGAGAGAGGGAGTAAGAAAGAGAGAGAGAGAGAAAGACGGGGGAGAGGGAGAAAAAGGGAGAGAAGGAGCGAAAGAGAAAGAGAGGAGAAAGGAGAAAGAAGGAGAAAATGAGAGAGAGAGAGGGAGAAAAAGAGACAGAGAGAGAGAGAGAGAGAGAGAGAGAGAGAGAGAGGGATTAAGAAAGAGAGAGAGGGAGAAAGATGGGGGGAGAAGGAGAAAAAGGGAGAGAAGGAGAGAAAGAGAAAGAGAGGAGATAGGAGAGAGATGGAGAAAGAAGGAGAAAATAAGAGAGAGAAAGGGAGAAAGACAGAGAGAGAGAGAGAGAGAGAGAGAGAGAGAAGCGAGTCCATATGGATGTACTTGAGTGTTTCACATGGCTCTACATGTTGGATTAAGAGGATATGTACTTCTCTCCTTGTTTACTCTCACAGAGGTTGGGATTTATTTTTGATGCTGTGATTGCATATTAATAACATGCAGTGAAAAGCATCTCACTCTCACTTCCTCACTCACTGTTTACTGAGCAATCACTGCTTAATTTACAACATTATTCCAGCAGCTGCTGCACGTCCACTCCATCCTCCTGCTCTCTCTCTCTCTCTCTCTCTCTCTCTCTCTGCGCACGAGTGTGTGACTGTGTGTTTAGGGTAATTATTTTCTGCTTCATGAATTAGAGAACTCCAACATCAGGGCCATGCTTAAAGCAGAATTTGCGTGAAGAAAAAATGAATTCAAATTTGATATTAAAATGAACATTATGTGAAGAGAAGCTGATTAAGAAGAGCTTGATTTGAATCCTAATTTAACTTCCTGTCGTGATTTATTAATATTTAATTCTCTCATTTTCTCTTTTTTTTGCCCCCACATTTACTCTCGGTTTGTTTTTAATTGTTTTGCTTGTCTTCTTTCTCTCTCTCTCTCTCTCTCTCTCTCTCTCTCTCTTCACTATACTCTTCTCTATAGCTAATATATCAAAAATACAGCCATTGCAACACTACATATATGTAATATGTAAATAATATATCCAGTGTCAGGGGTGGACTTAGTGATTTGGGGTAGGCGCATGTGCAGTACGATAGGGACGTTCCACTATTCATAAATCATGGGGGGGGCCCGCATTTGAAAAGATGTAATAATAACATTAAAATGGTTATAGACAGACCATATAATATATGATAGAAAACTAATAAGTACTATATGATTTATATATGCTTCTTGGTATTGGTCGGGGCCCCCTAATTCCCCGGGGCCCTAAGAGGCTGCTTATCTCGCTTATTGGTTAAGTCCGCCCCTGTCCAGTGTAAATTCTCAGGGATTCTAGATTTGAATGTTTTGTAAAACTGTCTTGGAGAGGGTAAGGAATCTGGACATTGCAGTGTGTTATATGATTGACATAAACTAGTTTTGTCTCCAATGGTGCAGCCTTTGGTCATTTTCACACTTCTGGAACGGGTGAAGTGTGAAAGCTGTTTTCAAGCCCAGGAGCGGTTCCCCAGCACCAATCAGAATGCATTTTGCTCTAGTGAGTTCTGCATCAAGTCTGGAAGCAATCCACACTTGATACCACATACCAGGTAATGGGATTGGTTTAACTTGTCATGCTACTTCCTGTTTCAGGGTTCAGTGGAAGACTTTCAGAGAACATTGCAGAAAATGTACTCGTCTTGTGCCAGGGTGCCTGGATAAGTCATGTTATGAGAGCAGATACTTGTTTGAAGCATTTCTACACTGTGATGTACCATGCATCCAAGCAGCATGGTGTTTTTGGTTCTAAATGGGTTTTGGTATCAACTACAATCAGCTGATTACTATTACATATTGTTTTGCAAACTTGTTGCACCAATGCATAATGATGACTGGAATTACAAAATCAGTCCTCGGATTGGAAGAGATTCTTTAATGTGAAAACAAATCTGTGATTATGACCTCCTCCCCTGAATGAGCTGATCCTGGAAGTTCAGAAGTCCTGAATGCTGTCAGAATTGTGCTGTTTTTTATTTACTTCCTTATTTTTTTAAACCTCTGTGCATTTACGCTACAAAGTACAGAGAGAAACGATCTCCATGTTCATCTTTTCTTAGCATCTAACCTCCTTATTAAAATGATTAATATACATGACGATGGATTGTTCTTCTAGCTCTAAATCTCAGAGTGGACGAATGCAGCACCAGATTCCGACTCAAGTATTCAAGCCAAATGTTAAAACACCTTTAGTCTGCTCTTTCCAAACGATCACCGATGAGCTCTCTCACATCTTTCTCTCCCCTCTCCGTCTCTCTCCCATGAGCTGGTTATCAGTGCGTGAGCTGCAAGCCATGTGTTGGATTGAACATTTATTGGACTCGCTGCTGAGCCAGAAAAGACCTTTGACATTTGTGTAATTTTACATCCCAGTCAATAGCAGCATAAGACCTGCAACAAATGGGGTGAGTTCGAAATCATAGTCTGAAGTACAATAACATTGATTTGTGGTCTTTACCTCCACTTACACCAGCTTGTAAGCCTGCGCTTGTATTTCTGATAGAGATGTAAAGGTTTTGTGTCTGGAAAAAACAAGATCAGCCAGCAGGCTCGGTGAGATTTAATACACACAATGCTAAAAACCATAACCCAGTGTCTAACATTCCTGATTACAGCAGTCATTTAACGCGTATAGATTGGAGAGAGCAGAGCAATGACATATGGTGGAAAACAGCTGTCACGTTCCCTTTAAAAAAAATGTAGTACAATCCTAAGTACTTAAAGAACATTAATAATAGACAGAACAAATAGTAGCTACACATAAACATCACATAAACCACAGAGAATGAAGTTTGCTTCTTAGATGACCCAAAACTCTCATAAAACACACTGTCCTGATTTTTCCTCCCCATTTTTCCCCCCTTAAATTCCAATCTAATATCCCAAATGTCCTCCTTTTCACACAGTCTACAGCACCGAATTACACAGTGACCCTAATCCTTTTTGGATGTGACAGTAATTTACACCATAAATGATTCAGAGCTCTCTGTGACATCAAGTAGTCAGGGTCATTTGGTGAAAAGGTTTAGGAAAGACCTTCGTTTAGACCAGTGGTGTCTTATGGGTGCAGGTTTTAATTCCAATCAAGCCGGAGCCACACCTGATTTCCACCTTTTTTATCAGTTGATCTTGGCTTTTGATAGACTGGTGTGGCTTCTGCTTGGTGGAAATGAAAACCTGCACCCATACCGGCCCTTGCCAGATAAGATTTGACACCCCTCGGGTTAGACAGAAACTAAAACATTTACTCACATACCCCTAATGCCATGCTATCTACAGTGTTTGTGTGTAAACATAATGCATCCTTTAATATTTAACATGCAGTTTGACTGGGCTGAAGACATTTTAAGTGTGTGTGTGTGTGTGTAGGGATTATGTAAGAGGGTGTAAAATAGAAAAAGAACATTTGACATGGGCCGTCAGCATGTTGAGAAAACATGCGTGTAGGTGTTAAGCCGTTTCAACACGTCTCATTGGCTGTCAGTTCACTGGAAGCACCATGCTTGGCTTTCATGTCTGGTCTCCATGTTTACATGATCCACGTGCCAGGACTTCAAACCAGAGGGCTCCCTAGAGCAGGGCTACAAAGCTCAGTCCACACCGGCAGGACACAAAATGGCAAGAGACCACACCAAAGGCGAAGGAGAGAAAGATATGAGAGGTAGGAAGAAATAAAGGAGCGATAAATGGGTTTGAGCACAGAGCGATTTCTCGTAGTGGGGAAAATGAACGGATGAACGGGTGCGACCCTGGGGACGAAAGTCTTAAGGAAAAGTGCAGTGGATGGGAATGAGGGACGGATAGAATGGGAAAAGTAAGGCAGAGAAAAATGTGCTGAAAATCTTTGTGTCATTGCTCATTGCTCAGTGAGAGAAAGCTGAGAGGTGAAGTGTCTAATTTCCCAGTCGAGCTGCCGTGGTGTGTAGGACTGCTGTCTCCCTAAAGGACCTTGATGGCACAGAGGGAGGAGGTG